>NW_011887755.1:1044932-1104127 GCF_000806365.1 Fopius arisanus
GAATTACCACCCCCCGCCACTTGTATGATATTCACCTATACAATCACTGGTGTCCATAAACTCACCTCAAATCCAACAACTGGATAAGAAGTTGGATGCACGTGTGCACGTGTACATGTGGATAGCCAACTTCTGCTTTATGAAGTGGACTCAGACGGGTATACGTTATTACATTATCAGTCCAACACGCACCGTAACACCCAACTACTATCTCACCTCTCCTTCCATCTCCCTCACACTTTCAATTTTTACCACTTGGTCCACACCTTTTTTCTATAGTCTCGCTGTATGGAAATACGAAAATGAATGCATAAATGAGGCTGGTTGAGGCTGGTTGAGGGAGAGCGAGAGAAAGATACACAACGAGAATTCAGGGTTGTAAACTAAAAATCCCTCTTGCCTCACCCCCTCGCGGGTAATTGGAAGCGAGTTAAAAGAAGGGAGTCGTCGAGGAGTGAAAAACCGTGGCCTCCTATCTCTGATAATAAATACATTGGCTACTGCGTATTACCGTTTGTCGTGACAATAAATTGGTGGAAAAGAATGATTGTAGGGAAGGTGATATAGAGGAGTTGAAAACAGGTGTAATAATTTAACGTGTAAAAATTAAATTAAAGACGAGGGGATATGATGGTATGACATGTGGATATGAATGGTAAAAACCATTCTTTTAATTAGCAGAGTCTCTCTTCAGGGTTTGGAATGTGGTGTGATGTGAGTGGATGGGTTATTGCTGTTCATAACAGGGTAGTTCTTTGATATCGTTGAACCGTGAAGATTGTATGAGTGAACAGGAGGATGTAGGTTGTTGGATAGAAGCAAATTGTTGGACCTCTCGACCTATGCTTTTTCGGGGAGGGATGAATTGTTGGTTGAGGGTGAGAGTTATGATTGTGTATTTATGATTGTGTTGGACAGTTGGTCTCATGATGAGGCCCCAACGGAATGGAAATGGAATGGAAATGTTTCGTATAATTGTAATGTAAGTAATCCACTGCAATTCTTGATTTAAAACAATTTCTGGCTTTGGGTTATGTGCGTGGCGAATTGTTTGTGGATGGGGTTCGTGTATTGGACCGATGGATCCATCATTTCTGTTCACTGGGTGTACGCACGATGGCACGAGATAATCAAACGATCCAACCTGCTGTGCCAATATTAATTATAATGGGGGAGATGTTGGGTTATGGGTGAGTAGGTGATATCCCTTTGGTTCTATAACACTTGTGGCTTTCTGTGGTGTAGGCCTCAAGGTGGAGGGACCGCCCTGCGTTAGGGTTTTCAGAAATTCCACCCGGGGATGAGATACCTCTACCACTGAACATATTCAAATTATTTCCCCTTCCTATAATCCCTCCTCCCAAATATATTTATCTGTTCATTGACATTCAATCTTTTATTTTTAAATTTACATTAACATTCAAGACGTCACGGATCTTATTTTTTCCATCAGTTAAACTAGTAGAAAAAACATCCCTCCCCTGAAAATCATCACTAACCACTCCATGCAAAATTAATTTCCTCGTTAACCGTAACGAGATGAAGATACATATCCATTGAAAATTGAATACTCCGAAGTGAACTGAATTATAGCGGCCAAATGCAATGATTTACACCGAATAATAATTAACCCAAAATCCAGTGTAATTATTCGCACCAAGAATATTAATTATAACAAACATAATCCATCGGAACATCACACCCATAGTTTCCTTAAATACCTCCATTAATTAACCCTGGTCATCCCTCTCTCTCTCAATATATTTTTTATTCATGCAAACGTGATAATAAAATGTCTCTAAGTAAATAAGTTTTATTAGTGAAAGAGGTAATTCGATTTTATTCGCGTGGAGTGAAGAATTTTTCTACGTCCCCAAAGAGAGAGAGAGAGAGAGAGAGAGAGAGAGTGGGGAGAGAGGGGAAAGGGGGAAAAGGGGAGAGAGGCGAGGGGGAAGAGGGGGAAGAGGGGGCAGGAGTCGTCAGGTTGGCTGCCTCAAAAGGAATGCGGAAAGGTCAAAAAAAAAAAAAGAAAGGAGGGGAAATAAAGAGAAAATAAAAAAGAGAGGAGAAATCGTGTAGCACCTGGAAGTTTTGGCGCGCCTACGCTACTATATATGTCCATTGTACATACATTTCACATTTACCTCCCTTTTATATCCCAAAGTCCGGTACAATATAACATTATCGGAGGTGCGAGATCTCTTTTCTCTTCTCGCGTAATTGTTATTATTGAGATAACTACCTTAGGCGTGCCACGGGAATATCACTATGGTCTGCTTGTATATAACAACACATAACTAACTGCAATAAGAGAATAATTTAAATAAATTCCAGTGAGACGCTACTAGCGTATAACAGGGAGCAGTGGACAGTGTATATACAGCTATTGCCGATATTATCACATTTTACCTTCTAGTACTCTTCGGTTTGTAGTGGCTGAAGATAAGCTTGTGGTGGAATACCACAGCTGGTACAACAACTGCACAACAACTTGCCAGAAATCCCATCGAAATTACTACTCTTGATCACTGAAAATTATTTTATTTATAACACCTTTCGTGATTTGTTTGACATTTTTTATGGCCGCGATGCATTAAAATGTTGTCCATTGCTTTTCCTTATTATTTCAACGAGTCAGTGCTGATAAGGTTTATTTTCATCACTCGCGTACGGTAATATACGATTTTTTTCTGGTAATGGAAAATTTTTTAGATAAGTAGAAAGCAGAATTTTAATTTCACCATTGACAAGTATTTACCATTTGGCTTTTACCATTCCAGTCGCCATTTTTCAGATGAAAATTTCATTTTATAACGTGCACTTTTTATTTTTTTTACGTTCTTTACGGTGAGGGGTTATGCGAGCATTTGAAATATAAAAAAAAAAGGAAATCACGTAAAATTTCCATAAGTCATCCACCGATAGATATTCACTGATCAGATCAGATCAGAGACTGAAAAATTTCCACTTGAAAATTACCAGGGTAATTTCCGAACAGAGTGGAGAACGGGAGACGCAAGTGAGTTCAATGCGTCCCATCTTCAACCCCATGCACTCAGCGGTGATTTTTCTCGCATGAAAAATATGTATAAAAAAATAATAATAATAAAAAGGGGTGTAAAAAAAGTATACAGAAGACGGAAAATATTAAAAAAAAAAAAAATAGTTGCCCTTATATAGACGTCAGATTTGAGGTGCCGTAAAGTGTATATGGGTGGTTGTAAAGTGGCCGCGGTCTCTTTGATACATCCGGGTACATCGTAACGTCGTGGATGGATACACCATGGGTGTATAATACGCAAGAGAGATGACCCGTTGTATCGTAAATACCATGAGTGAGACTATCTTTTTATAAATTAGGTGCCTACCAAGATGTGATCGTTTCTCCTGCAGTGGTGAGAGAAAACGGTGGGCAGCCGATATGACGATATGGCGATATGACGATACCCTCCCCTCACTCACTCCCACAATTCCTCCACTCGTATACTCTTTGTGGATTTAATTGCGGCGCCATAAAAACGAGGAAGCAACATTTTGAAATACCGGTCTGATCTCTTCAACGAAAACCGGGTCTTTGTCACTATCCTTTTTCCCTGCTCATACCCCACCACCCCATCACCCCACCACCCCATCATCCCACCCCATCACTCTCTGCATAAAACATATGTAATGGAAACTTGTCCATAATCTGGTAAATGATGTTTATATCAAAGGGATGTGATATACAAAGAAATTGGTATCGCGATGGAATCGTAAAAGATCTTGAACGTAGGCGACGATGAGTCTCGATCGGTTCTCCGATCGTTTGAGTTTCCGGCTTGAGGTTGAGCTATCAATAGGATGAAGATAAACATTGGCGTAGGCAACATCTTGAGTGATTAATTATATTTTCTAACAGGATAAACCCGGACCACTGCTTGAACCTTCAAATTTATTCGCAGCCTCGCGCTTCGGTAAAAATTACTCCTATAGGTTTTTTTTTTAGTAGGTATGATTACGGAATAGCGCGATTGAGTTAATGATTTTAAATAAATATAAAAGATTGAATATTAATAATATAATTAATAATAATAATTAATAAATTAATAAATAATATTGATAATATAATTTGAATAGCAGAAATGGGTGGAGTAATTTAGAAAATTCCAAATACGTAACACTATAATTTAGAGATTGCTTTAATGGATTCGTAATTACATGTAATTGTACTTGTACTTACATTGTAAACTCCACAAGAGTGCGAGATTAATGTTGTGGTACATATTCCAGAGTTTGTGATTGTAAAGATTGTCATACACTTGGAGGATTCAACAGAAAATCCAAGAACAGAACTTGACACCTTGAAACTACCTTGAAAATGTCTTCAATATTTTTATGTGTTGGGGAGGAAATTTTCCTCAGGAAATAGGGTATATTGGAAAGTTCGGGAAGTAAAATAGTTTTGGGGAATGGAGGAGCTGCCGAAAAGTGACTAGCACAACATCGAGAGACACACTAAAGGGACAGGATGGGTCGAGGCCTAGGCTGTCAGAGATTCGGGGTGACTGAATGAGAGGGGGATGATGTGCCGGTTGCACATTTCGAGGGGAGACCCCAAAATCATCATTGACGTTAAAGGCAGCCCTGCTCTTTTCGATGGTTAGGCATTGACCTGTCCATTCGAATTGACACTCTGTCTCCGACATTCGGATTCAGCACTGGAGTGATCTTGTTGTAAAGAGGTATTATTCAGTCAATTTAAAATTTTATCTATGTTATATTTTATCTAATTTATTAATTTTTATTATTAATATCTATGTTATATTTTATCTAATTTATTAATTTTTATTATTAATATCTATGTTATATTTTATCTAATTTATAATTTTATTATATTGATACTTTATTTAATATTTTTTCAATTCAATAGAATTTTTATTATTTCTGACAATTTATGGATGACATGCTCAATGATAACTGGATAATTAAACGAGCGGGTGATTTAAATGGGTGAAAAAATTTTAATCGGAATATTTTTTCGAAATTTTTAAAAAATTTCTGGGAAACTTTTCGAAATTTTTTTTTATTAAACAAAAAAAACGGAGGACAAAAACATTTTATTTTTGGAAAGGTTTTGAAAAATCGAAGAATAAGAAAACAACAGTATAATTAAAAGAAAAAATTATTATTAATTATATTAAAAGTTTCGAGAAAATGATAAAAAAAATTTCATTTATCTGATAAATAATGGAATTGATTTCTGATGGAATTGCGGTGAACTAATATAACATTTTTATGATTTTTTTAAACTATTCAATGCACTTAGAATTCACCCAGAAAATTGTGGAAATATTCTAGAGAATGAGAATTCGACTGGGGCTGATGCAGTTGAAGATTTGAAGATTTAAAGATTAAAAGATGAAGGAGAGTCGTAAAAATTGCGCAAATGGCGATTATTCGTGACGAATTGACTCGGATTTTCAACAAAGGAGAGGGGAACGGTAGGACATTGTGTGCGAGGAGATTAGTGAACTAGCTTTCGGCAGCTAAAGTCGTTGTAGGTATAACAACAAGGAGCGTATCCACCCGTCATCCACGTCCACACCTATTTCGTGTTCTGTATATATATGTAAGAGAACCGGCTGTGCGTCATCTATAGGGTACAAGCCCCGGAATCCTTCGGTTAGTGCGCACCCTCTGAAAACGACCCCATAATCTCGCTAATACAGATGTCACTGAGCTCCAAAAGCTTCTGTCCTCGATATTTGAGGAGCCACCATCTATACATGTAGAAATGCCACCCTTTTAAGCTCAAGTGAGACCGTTTCAATGAAAGGACCTTGTGTCACACTGCATTAGCTCTGGGTACAACGGACAATCTCTTGTTATGGAAAAATTAAAGAGAGAGATCATAATCATCGCAACTAGTTCAAAATCTCTCAACCCACCCCGGAAACATCACTTACCGGGTAAAATTGTAATTGCAATATTTTTTTCAAATTTTTGAAAAATTCTGGGAAAACTTTTCAGATTTTTTTTTTTTAAACAAAAAAAAACATTTTATTTTTGGGAAAGGTTTAAAAAATTTTTCAAATATTTAAATAGGAAAATGTTTTTTATAATTTAAATGTCGTATTTATTGAGAATATTGAAAAATCAAAAAAGTATGGAAAAATTATATTCGCGAAAATTTCTAGAGAAATATAAAAAAAATTTCTGAAACAAATTGTTGAAAAATTTTTCAACGCATTTTCCAAAATTAAAATTGTTGTTTCCCCATTTTTTTTTATTATAAAAAAAATTCCAGAAGTCTTTTGAAAATTTGGAAAAAACATTCCGATTAAAATTTTTTTTTCCCCAGGTTTCACCGAAATCCATTGGGCAATTGGGGTAATTCATAAAAAATCTCTGCAAATACATCTCAAGAATTTCCAAAGAAAAGTTATAATTTCAAGTAAAAATTCTCTTCCCCGATCTCGACAATGTATTCCTGTTTATGAATTTTGTAAAAATATTTCGCTCCTTCAGGACCCGTAAAATGATTGCCCATCGGTGCAAAAAGGGACGTATATTCATGGTGAAATATTTTGAAGATACACTCTCCCAGGGTTGATTCTTTGTCCAAGATCAACGTACCGCGGCTAACACCATAGTCCAGCGTAATTCATGCAAACTTTTCTCGCCACACACGTCTTTCCCTCTTCCTGGCCCGTGCCAGTTCTTCAACACAATACGATACACTAAAGCTTAGTGTTTGGGAAAATACTTCCGTTTGTACAGCCATTCACAACACCAGTACATGTTAAAAGCCTCCGAGTGCAGAATAATCCAGTCCTAGAGTCCAGTACAAAACCATCATTATGATATGGCTGATCGCCCCACCCTGCATCCTTACGCCTCCATGAATTCATATTTATTTATGTAAAATCGCCTGTAATCTCCAGAGACTACGTCCGCGAATTTACAGCGCGTTGTCCGCGGATTTACTCTGCAACTCTCGTCAGCCGAATTCCAATAACCATTTTTCGTTCTAAGGCACATTATCAGGTTTTTTTTTCTGTTGGAGATTGAAATTCCGTGGCCCTGCCCGCCAAATCCATTATCGACCTATCCTACAGTGGAAATTCATTATCTAAAATAATCGGATCCTCGAAGTTAATTTTTTCAACAAAAATATCTTCGAAAATCGTTGAATTTATTTTAGTTCCACTTCCGCTTTACGGAAAGAAACATGAATTTCCGTAGGTCATGAAATCATTACCTCAGGACTTCTTTCAAATTATGACATTTTACGAGCCTCATTTTCCCTAACAACAATAAAAATCCGCCCAATTCCATAGCAATTACGAATCACTGTTAATATTTTCCCTGTCCCATAAAGACTTTCAAAAAATGCGCGTTAATTGTTAATTCACCTGGAACTTGAGCTCATCAATCAGAAAAACATTCTCCACTAGCATTCCCCTAGAAAATAAACTCTGAAAAAAAAAAAAAACAACGGAGAGTCCCGTAGATCCGATTTTCCTCGGCGAAATGACTCCCACGAGATTAACAAGCAGCTTAAAAAAACCTTTCAGTCCCGATTCCAATTGAGCGATGGCCTAAACCCCTGGACAATAATGATTTCCCCCCTGGTGGCTGAAAGGCTGTCCCATAATACAGTGAGAAGTCACATTGTCGAATTAGCCGGTCTTTTGAGGCTGGTGGTTGCCGTAGGCGGCGACATGGCAAAGGCTTCCGGTTTTCCAACACCTGCCCATTTACAACAACCCACCACCATCTCTCTGAATTTTTTTACGAGTCTCATTCATCCATCCTCTCAATTCATTTCCGCCTATATAGACTTTCATGATCACAGTTGGAATGTCTTTACTCGTCACTTGGCCCTCCAAACCATGGAATAGGGTAACATTCGCCTCTCCCCACACTCTCCAACGTGAAATAAGATGGTGGAGATGCTGGTGCTGTTGGAGAGAGGGGTAAAATTAGTTATGCCAAAGGAAGACGCTTTAATATCCCTCGGCGTTGGTGTTCGTCGTAAGAGAGAAGGACTGTTAAAACGAGGGAAGTGGCGGAGTAGAAACTGGATAATAACGAGGATAAGACCGAAGATATTAGTTGTAACAACCTACCCCCAATCAGAAGTTAACCTCGGGTGTGAGAGCGTTTGAATTTTGGCTAATTGTTTGATGCCACCAGCTTTCTATCCTTTCTCCCTCTCTCTCGAGCAATTTACAATCCCCCAGGAGTTGCAAGAGAGATTTCTTGTGGGTTTTGATCGTTTGGAATGCTACCAGTGGCTTCCACCATCTCCAAAAAAACCATCTCAATTCTTCTATCTTCATCTCAATTCTTCTATCTTCTTTCAATCACCAAGTACCACACCAAGTACCACACCAGAGGGATAAAAGGGGATGTAGCTGTTGCTATTAATTAGCGTTTTATTATCGAATTGCCTCTTAGGACTTAAGGGCTTGTTTTACCCTCTCACATTTCACTTCCCACTTTTTTTGATTTTTCTTTTCTCTTTCTTTGGGTCCTGGTTTCTGGTTTAGCTCGAGGGCGGCAACCACATTTGAGTGCCTGCTAATCGACGATACTAAATCCCTTCAATGTTGCAACATTCTTAGCAGTGTCTTGTCTATAAACATTTATCCATTCTCTCACCGAGTCTAGATGAAGCCCCTTGAAAATGCTCCAAGAGCAATTGATGCCGGTGGTAAAAATTCACCGGGCCGTAAAATCATGCAGTATAAGTTACAAATTGTTCTTTACTGTTTCTCAAGATGTCTTTTCTCTCTCCCTTTCTTCTTGCGCTATGCCAACGGGCTTAAAATTACTGAGAATATATCTGGGGGATCATATATGACACTCGTCGTTCAGGATCCCCTCTTTCACCCTCTCGTACCAGAAATATGGATTCCCTCTTTTCGTTTTTGTTCTCGTCTGATTTCCTTGAAATTTCGCAGATAAAAGTTTACACCGCAGTGAGGAAAAAAGGCAAACGTTCTTGGGGATCATAAAATCGGGATTCAATATCGTATGAGAGGAGAGGGAGGGGTGCGTGTCAAGCGAATGTCAAGGGGCCCCCGTTTCTTGTCATTTCATCTTTCTATAGGTTTCACTTTTCTTCTCTTTCTTTTTTCGGCGCCTCTTTTGCCCCAACTTTTTTTTCACGAATACCACCCGTGACTCAAAACTGTAAATATCCGAGTAAATGCATCATTTTTGTCTCAACCCTCTTTGTATTTCACTCTCTCAAATGTGTTTGGGTCCTTCAGGGAGTTCTACTCGTGTGTTGGTAGTTTAACACGATCGTAAAAGCCCGGCATTTTAATACAATTTACAAGAAAGTATAAAGCCTACCTCGGGGGTAATCTTTTCTTCCAGCTTTTTTTTTTCACTCCTTTATTTCTTAGGTACAGCTCGTGACCAATGGTCCGTTGGGGCTTTTGGATTTTGTATTGTTTCAGGTGGTATCGGGGATTTTATGTCTCGGTTATCTACAATGTTGAGTGAATTTTTTGATTGTCGCAATATCTTTAGTACGGAATGCACTGCAAGATTGGTATGTCGTGGAAGGATTTTATTCTTGCAAAATAATAATTTTATGATTTGAGTTATTTCATCTCTCGATATGAATTATCGGGGGTATCGATTCCCTCGATAAATTTATTGGATTTATTATGAATTCCCGAATTGAGGTGCATTGAGGGTAATTTTGGGATAAAATTTAGAATGAATGAGCAGGTGCTTGCAGAATGTTTTTCAATCCACAAAAATCCATTTACAATATTCATCCTCAGTTTGAAAGCTAAACGAATGTAAAAAAAGATGCTGAAGAGGGGAATATCACACGCCACTGCTGGTACTGGCAAGTAATATTTTAGAGGGTTTACGAGCCGCAGTCACCTCACGTCGGGACTAACACATATACACAAAGTCGTCGCATACGACAGGAGAGGGCCTTAAAGAGGAGACGAGTGGAAAATGCAGGTGAGTAGGGGCCCGAGGAGCGGTCTGAGGTCCGAGGTGAGGTTGAAGAGGAGACGGGGTATAAAGTGTGGCATGAGAAGAAGAAGGACTTTGTAAAAGGGAAGCCATACTTCCAACTAATTGTCGCTTATTAAATACGAAACGCCATTCTTGTTCTGAACCTCCAAGACATTGCGATCCCTTTGCGAGGCCCCACGGTGAGGATCCGCGACGAGTCACTCGAGGAGGCCATTAATCTCCAAAGACAAAACACCCGAGGGCATATCAGATCCTCTTACAAAATAATAAATAAGTTTTTTTTTATCGTTTTTTAGGTTTTTTGTTTTTTTGGTTTTTTGTGGCTTTTTTTTTTTCAATGCAATTCGTGAATCATTGACGCCAAATTAAGATGTTTGACGATCTGAATCATTGGGGCTACTGGAGAAGAAGCAGTTACAAGGTACAGAGCCAATCGGGATGAGATAAAGATCCTTCGGCGAACCCTTTGGATCAGACTCGAGCGGTGGTAAACCACTTGCCAATAAATAAATCCTTCTGTGTATATACACTCGTGAGGGAACGAAACTCGATCTCCTTCCGACGGAGAGCAGACGCAGGACTCTTGCAATAAAACGAAACTTCAGGTAAAAACTTCAAAATGGCGGGAACAATTAATAATTCGAGCTGTGCACACCCTGCGCAGCAATTTGTCCCTCGGGGGACTGTAAATTCTTCGGTGTCGCATGCCACACTTTTTTTTTTTATCATTATTGAGGAGAGGGACGAGGACAGAGCGACAGATGCTCTTGTCGATAGGTTCAGAGATCAGTTGGACTCATTATAAGAGTGTAATTAATTATTAAGGGTAATTAATTATTAGTTATCTGAAAAAAATTCATGATGGAGAATTTTTGGATTAATTGCCGCTATTTTCAGAGGTTTGAATATTTTTTGGGACAGTCCTAATATTGATAATATTATTCACAATTTAGCTCGTGAAATTTTTTTTCCAAATTTTCCTTCAATTTTTGCACAGAAAATGTTTATTTAAAAAAAAAATTCAGAAAAAATGGGGAATTTTTAAATGGCGTATTTTTTTTTATTTCTACGTGATTACATGACCATTACCATGAAGTATGCATTGCTTCATGAGAAAAGTCAATGGAGTAATTATTGATTTCGAGTAACAGCTTTATATTATCGGGAAATTGAAGGTAAAAATTTTCACCCTTGCATAATTAACATAATTAATATGATGGAAAATTTTGCATTGAAATTTTCAACAAAGCGCTCCCCACCAACTGGTCCAGTGACCGAATCCACACGCGGACATCCCCTACTGACACTAATTGCAATGCTGTGCCAGTAATCAGACACCACTGACAAGACATCACGCTGACTCCCCCCAAATCCCCCTGCCAATTCTTCATTTTAATCTCTCCGCAATGCAAGTCCACAAAACCTCCTAAGACGACTCAATTACCCCCAATTATTCCCTCAAACAGTTATAAAGTAATGAAAAAAAACCGTCCTAAAAATGCCCCGAGTCACTAATTTATCTGCGAGCAAATTCCACTCCTCACTCACCTCCACTTTTTCCACAGCCATTTTATTTAATCTTCCTCTAAAAAAACGATTAAAATATAGCCTGACGGTGGGGGCTCGCTCTCCAGGAAACAGACGCGCTTGAGGTTGTAAACCGTTGGTGCATGCACATGCACATGTATGCAAAAAAAAAGATGAAAAAAAAGAAAAAGAAAAAGGAAAAATGCAAAGCAACACTCGCTCGCGCAGAAAACCGGCAAGTTATTGCTCACTGAGGGTTGTGATGTATACCTGATCGTTTTGCACTTCCCTTGCACCCGTGATTCTTTTAAATTTCAATATCCTCCAGCTTTCCCTTTCCCCAACTAACGAAATTAACGATCCAACTTGCGTCTAATTTCTTAAGACAACTTGATTGACCGGAACACGCGCATATAGTTTAGTTTCGACGAGTCAGCGATACGCGTTGAGCTCAAGAATATTAACAAACCAAAAAAGTAACCAATGTAACCATCCCACGAATGAAGAAGATGCAAGGAGGAGAGAGTCAGGTATGACTGGTGCTGTCGTATATAATAACCGCATAAAACAGATACGCGCGAACCAAACACAGCCCTCACGAATATATTATGTTGCCTTGGCTAATTTACGATTATAACGTACGTGTATAACTATCATTGTTGATATACTGCTTGGGTCTCGTGGGGGCCGGAGGGGCCCACAGAATAAAAAAAATATATATATATATGAAAACAAAAATACACCTCGCACCCACCTGAGAGACGAGGAGACCGCCACGGATATATTTTAATACCTGAGTCCAATATTCGAGTTATAATAATTCTTCACAACTTCTTCATTCATTAAAGACTTTCACATTTCAATTTTATTACTCATACCCTCTTTTCTCTTTCCTTTCCTATTTCTACGGAGCTTTCACATCGAATGGGTGATGAAAATATACTAAATGCTAAATAATAAATACCTGGCGGTAAAGTCACTCAGAAATTGCAAAACAAATCAAATATTTTACCGTTAATTTCATCAGAAAGGAAAAAATTTCTGTCATAATTTTTTTAAAAGAAAATTCATTAAAACTGAAAAATTCTTTCTAAATTTTCCATTTTTTTTTTAAACCGTTAGTAATTGAAAGGATATTTAAATGACAAAAAAAATACTGATTACAATTGTCTCAAGTCATGCAAGCTAATTGTATTGTATCAGTATAAAATTTGAATAATAATAATAATCGTTAGAGGATTTAATCTCTCATTTACGCTGGCTGTATGGTTGATCTGAATTTCATGGAACTGTGTGCATTGAATTTCATCCTGGTAGAAATTAACGGTGGCTAATCATACCGAGGAATCAGTGGTTCATTCTCGTGTACATGAAAGTGTTCTCGTGTTGCAGAGTTGAATGTTGTGGGAAGCAAGTCCCTTGAATTGATACCCCCAGCAAAAAGTCTTTATCGAATTGGCTGTGTGGCGACGATGGAATCACCACGCCAAGCCTAACCATTTCAACCTCCCTCAAAGAGTCCCATACGTCGGTGCACACCTCTTTTTGCACCAATGATTGCAATTGGAATGGTTCGTGAGTTGATTCACAAATCGTTGGCGGGCTTCTTCCTTTTCAATGTATACCGGTCTTGGGACTCACAAACGTCTTCCGACGGAGCCAAGCAAGAACTTTGTTTGCCACAAGGAGGGGACTACCGGTTCTGGGTCCGTTCACAGCGATGACAGTGACATGTCAATACCAGAGGAACCATTGAAAAGTGGTTATACTCCTGACCAGCTCCTGATCAGAAAAAAAGCCCAAAGACATCAACAAAAAAGTTAATAATCACCAGATTATTGATTATCATGACAACAAATTTTAGAATAAAAAAAATTAAAAAAATAAAAATCATCATCCAGGCGTGAACTCCTGCCGGAAGCTCAATGTCATCAGCCAAATCACTTGATACCGACATAACAACGTTAACCGGAAGCTCCCATCAGCAATTCTCAATTTCTCTTTCTCTCCCCCTTTATTTTTTATCCCACCTCCGGGTAACTAGATACACATCCCCTCGGAAAGAGAAATGGAGAAGCACGGATGGATGAAAAAGGAAAGGCTGAAAAGTTTGAAAAATAAATAACAAGGTGCTAAGCGCCGTGGCAAGCGAGAACTCCCGGTGGTGGGATAAACGACCCCTCGAGTTTTCAGGCCAAACAGCTAGATGAGGCGGTAGTTAGGGTAGAAAGAGACCAAGAGAGAGAGAGAGTGTGGAGAAAGAAAAATAGTGTGAGGGGTGTAAGGGGTGGGGTAACAACTGCGGTTTCGAGTTGGCTGTTTAACAGATTTTAAAAATCACCAATAATTCCAGAAGAGAAGGGGAAGTAGATGGAGATTGAGAAAAGGGGGATAAGGTGGGAATGGTGAGTGGGGAGGGGTGTTGTTGAGAGAGAGAGGTGAGCCCTGTGTTTGCTTTTTGGGAGGGGTTGTAGACTGTGTAACTACCGGAGCGAAGCAAGTGAGGCCACAGCAGGGATGTCAGTGGGAATGTCATTTTTCATTTTAATGGTATGGCTGACTACGTACTCTTTATCTCTCTCTTCTTTCATCCTCAGCATCAGTCCTATACCTTGGTGAGTCCACCAGCAAAAATTCTTTTAAACCTTCCACCGATATTCCACGTAGCCATGAAATCTCACTCTTTTTCTCTCAGTCTGTTTTGTTTATTATTTTTGTTAAATATTTTTTTGAGTTGTTTTGCTGGGTTGGTAGAGGCCATCCTTTTATCTCTTGTGAATGTCTTAATAGCCTCGAGCTACCAGCGACCCTCAGACACTTTCAATGGTCATAATCGTAGGTTCAGTTGTGAGGAGGAAGAGGCGTTGAGATGTATTTTGGGTGGATATTTAGCATTCGGATTGGGAGGCTATGGTAATCTTTGGGATGGGGGTAATGACCCTTTGGTGGTCGATGAAGGGAGGATTCTCGAGGACGGAGGCTTAGGGCTTGTCAACGCGTGTCCCTTGGATATGGATCTGTGTGCTTCTGTCACTTGTCTAAGGATCATCAGCCTCTTCACTCGACATTCGATGACATCTTCGTGGCTGAGCCTTCTCAGCTCAATCAATGCCACTCAACTCGTGCAAATTATAAACATCTCATTATCTCACTGTAATTATCTACATTTATTTGAAATTTCATTCTGCTACCTGCTAATTCCTGTCATCGTTGTTTCGTTTGTTCCCGAAATTTTTTTTTTACAATTTTCTAGAAATTTTTGCGAATATAATTTTTTTTTATCATACGGTTGTTTTCTTAATTTTTTAATTTTTCAATACTCTCAAAAAATACGAGACCTAAATTATAAAAAGAATTTTCCTATTTAAATCTTTGAAAAATCTTTAAAAACCTTTCCCAAAAATAAAATTATTTTTCTCCCGATTTTTTTTCTGTCTCATAAAAAAAAAATTCTGAAAAGTCTTCCAGAAATTTTTTGAAAATTTGGAAAAAATATTCCCATTACATTTTTTTTATCCGGGTGACAATATCAAACAATATATTGTAATAAATTTAATTAGGTTACACAATTAGAAGGTGCCACTTAAATAAACCATCTCAATAAAATCCGAATTAATTAATCCGAACTAACACAGAATAACACCCAATTAATTGAATAAATAGCCATCACTCATCTCCTTAATCGCAGATTCGTGCTCTCCCTTTCATCGACCACTTTTCCCAGATTTATTGGCAGCAGTCGTGTATATTTTTTTCAATTAGCCTTGTCTCGGATTACAGTATCATGGCAAGTTACCCAGTAGGTTTCGTGAACAGTTCGCAGGGGTGAACACATGGGTACAAACCCATAAAAAATTTCCACACGTGAAAAATAGAAGAGAGACCAGAACGCAAACTCGATGTATCCCAATGGGGAGATGAGGACAAAAGCGTAACACGCGAAAAGTTTGATTTATCATTGGATGCTGCATGTATTTGTGCGTTCCAAGTGGAGGAGAGAGAAAAAAAAAACAACAGAAAATGTGTCGAGGGGTGTAAGGTATTCGTATTGAAGTTTGGAACGAAATGTGACATAATAGGTTGCAATGGGATCCCCGGGCCCATTGTAGGCTTGTAATAGGTGACAAGACCACCGACAACCCAGAAAATAGGGAGAGAGGGGTTTGTGCATGTGAGTCGAGCCCGGACACAAGGGGATTTCGATTTGCCATTAATACTGTAATACCGAGGAACGATACCATCTTTTCGATTCGCTACCCCTCGTATTTCCCTCTCGCATACATTACACATTTTTCCATCGCCCCTAGCTTTTATATTTGTTTTTTTTTTTCATATATTGCTTTTGAAAATGGATTTTTATCGATTTATAGACTCGGCAATTGTCGGAGTGAATGATAAATGACGGGAACTGGAATTTCTGTGATGAAATTTAACCGAGTGATTTCATGGGATGATAGTATGCAATCGTGTAATGACTAGGTTATTGTAACATTCCTTTCATGTTAAAGTACCTGATGCAATACTCTGTAGGTTTGTTTGTTTAGAGTTGTGTATTAGTTACATAATTAGCGCCGCATCGGCTGCTTTGCGGGCCGCGATGTTAATGAAATTCCCGTTTTCAAATTCATTTGCGAGTGTTTTATGAGAATTTTAATTGATCTTTCGATATTACTCATAATTGAATTAACTGAATTTAGTAAGATCGACTCATGGACTTCGATTTTTTTAAAATCGAGTGATTTAAATCGAATCGATTAAAATAATGCGCCTTACACCTCGAAATTCGAATTTCGATAATGACAAATATTCCATTTCGATTTGAATCGATTTAACCGATTGACGTTCATCAGTAAAAAAATACGAAATTGTCACGTAATTTTTCATCTCATATTTTTGATTGAATATTCGATAAACCCACGAGGCAAAATATAATGAGAAATATTTCTCTCCATCCCCAAAGCCCTCGTTACATAATTTAAATCTCCTTTAATTAATTTTTCATCTCACCAATAGCAGTAATACGATGCAAACGAATCAGTGACTCTAACGAGCCATTACCGTATAATTACCGACAGGACAAAAATAAGGATGAAATTAATATCGACTGATCCAAGTAAACATTGACCTGATGGTGAATAAAAAAAAATGTCAATTTGTGGAAAAATAATGTGATCTAATAAAATGAAATAAATAGAACGATTGAGATCGGGCACGGGGTCATGGACAAGGCTAACTGAGGTGGCAGTTGAGTGGAGGGGGTTGAGGGGGTTTGGGATTGGAGGATGGGGATGAGGGGGGGGGATCGAGAAGTAGGAGAGGGGCATCAGTCAAGGGATTAGCGGGATTAGCCCTCGAGGGGGACTTGTTAATTGCTCGGCAGCGGCATTCAGGACTCGGGAGCTTCGACGAGTGGGATAGGTGTCGGGGGGTGGTGAGGGGGAGGTGATGAGGGTGTGGGCTAGAGGGGTGGGCATACGTTTGGCTACTGTACTGCGTGCGTAGGTGTTCGACCGAAGGGAATGAACCGAGAGGACACAAATCACCGCAGAGTTACGGACTTAAGGAGGCTTACTATCCGTGTGCCACGGGCCGAGCATACACCCATATACACCCTCCCCTCCCCCTCCTCTCCCCCCCTCCTCTCACCCCTCGAGAGTGTGTATACGCTTGTATATTATCCCCAGGGAATTCTGTCTCTACCCGCGAAATCGATATGACTTCATTATGGTAAATTGAATTTATAATTTCTCTCCGTTTCTTCATGAAGTTTCGATGGATGTAAAATTTTAATTAATTCATCGTTAATTATCCAATTAAAATTTTGGGATGAAAACGAAGGGACGAGTTTTAAATACTCGGAGAATATTTGAAACTAAATCTGTAATTTAATTAAAATCATTGTGCTCAGTTTAATTGAATGAAAAATTGAAATGAAGAATTATTTGAAATATCGGGAATGAATTTTTTGGAATAACAGGTTGTGTGGATTAATTGGCGATCGGACTATTTCACTTATAGGCAACGAGAAATTGATTTTTTTTTTGGTAGGGGGGGGGTTTTATTTTGGATGACTCATTAGACGATTCAGTAATATTCCGATTTGATGAGAAAATACTGTTTTTTATTTTTAATACTGCATTTAAAATACTGCAGTAGGCAATGAAAATAATTTCGAAGAGAGGGCAATATAATATATAAGAAAATAAATACTGATTTGATATTTAATGGGAGCGATGTCGATATGTTGGAAGAGGTGTTGAGGAAAAATGCAGATTGATGAAACTAGGCAATCAATTTTCCGATTACCCGACAACCGCGAGTTAATCGGTTTTGAGGTTTTGGCTGAATGTATTTATTTATGGCTCATATCGTTCCACAGTGACGAATATAAACGTCATCATTGATAATTTACAAGTCGGTGTTGTACAGTGGTACACGTGGCCATGCAGAATATCAGGGAATAACCTTTCAGATGTCTTCGGCTTTTCGCAGCTTCTGTGGTCAACGCATAAATCACCCATACATCTCTCCCCGCAAATAGAACGTTCATGTCAGTTGTATATTCTCCACTTGAATGTCTAACAGAAGCCACTCGATTATTTCTCTCACTTTATCCAACGCAGGTTGATAACTTGTTTGAGTGCTTCATCGACGTTGTCTTCGCTGTAAATCCATCCCAAGTGTCACCTCTTTTGTACCCAGTAGAATTTCTCGATTTTATTATCTCCAATTCTCAAGTGAGAGAAGTCCGAAGAGAGACAGTAGACTTTAGTATCCACGGAACTCTTGGAGAATGCTTAACAAATAATTCCCAGGAAATTCGATGTGCTCTCCTAGTTGCATGCAACATCTACAATACCAATAAATAAACAAAAACCAATACATCTAGAAATATCACTCCACGCGTGTTCTCTTTCACTGTTGGGGCCGATTGGTGGCATAAATTATCTGGCATTCCCCAGCGGCTTGGTCGAGTTTACAACACGAGGATAAAAAGCCCTCTTTCAGCGTAGATTCCACCGAGGAATCACAAGATCAGTGGCTGATCTCATAATTTACAACAGTTACCTCCACATGCCTGCAGCTTTTCTTCACCACGTGTCCGCACACTGACATCGGCTAATACCGATTTGCCACGAAGGAATTGTCATCGTAAAAGGTAGAGAACGATTCTACTGTCGGTGGAGAAAAAAAATTGAAGAAAAATAAAGAGAAAAAGGCCAATTGTCAAATCGAGAAGATCCAAGTCGGTGGAATTGACTAATCCTCAGTTCAAGACGAATGATCGAACTTCACTGATCGATTGTACAATTAGCAAGTGACCGACTAAGCCGAGATCAAGGAGACGAGGGGAGTCCCACGATTATGTACCTGTGAATAGTATCGGAGTGTGCGTTATCAGGTCATTTGATCAACTGAGCCCCAAAGCCTCTAGTCCCCTGACTCTGGACACTTGTCATATATACGAACAACCGAGTCGATAATGAAATCTTGGACTGTGATGTGACCATATGGCTCACCGTGTATATCGCAAACTCGTGGAAGATTGTAAATTAATGTCACACTGTCTCTGGAGTTAGATCTCCTTCTCCATCCTCGCACTCGACAAGTTTACCAATATACGACGTGATTGTCCTACCCAATGGTTCTCTTGATGTTGTGTCATCTTGATCCCTCGGACTTTTTGACGAACTGCGGAAAAAAGTTGGAAGTTGAATGTTCCTTCGTCGAGGATTTTTTCTTCTTTTTTTCATCATCACAGTTCTTTTCTGAGTGTTCAAGGACACTTCTTTCTCGTACATTTTCAAACTTTTTCTTCATGTACTACTGCATGTTTCGATGCTGTTCAACACTTTTGCCATTATTTTTAGCATGCGTACAGCAAGTTCCGGAAAAATTTGATATCCGGGTCAAATGTTGTTTCAAAAAAAAAATTTCTGAAAAGTTTTCCACAAATTTTGGAACAATTTCAACAAAATATTCCGATTACAATTTTTTTTATCCGGTCTCCTGCTTCTCATGAGATTTTTTACCGAAATAGAAATTTCTTTTCAACACTAGATGGTGAATAACACCACATTACCTGTCTGCATTTATCAATTAATATCAATGATTGCAATCGGAGTAACATTGAATATAATGATGTAGAAATGGCGCACTGGAGTCTATTTGAGAACGATAATAATTTCGATAAATGGAGTGACAAGTATTGACCATATCTCCCACCCCCAAATATACAAAATGATTTTCCAATCGCTTTGTCATGAATAAATGTCTCGTTTTGTTCCAGGTTTTGTTCAAATTCGGTATCACGGATAGAGATACGCTGACGTTTTATGCGGATGTGTGATGAATTTGATAAAAAAAAAGTATGAGCTGAATTGTTTTGCCATCATATTTGGTATACCAATATGAACGACAGATGAATACGGATATTTGGAATTTACGTGGGAGTAAAATAGAGACAGGGGTAATAATATATCGATTATGACAGTGATGGCGGAGTAAAGAGAAACAAGAGTGGAAGAAGAGATGGGTGAGGGGTATATGGTAGTTGAGGACCGGTGCTGTTGAGTTAGAGAGTGTTGAACATACTGGTGGCATATGGTACCCGGTGCCCACTCATCCTCTCGCATCTCGTTTTACTCCTCTTCATCTCTCACTAACCCCTTCCGTTCAGTTGCCGCTCGTCCGATACTGATAACCCCTGATAATGTCCACAGACACCAACGCATCCAACTCCCTATCTCTACCTCTCTACCTCTCTTCTCCACCACTGACTATTCCCCCTCGAAATTCATATATACATTTACACAATTCACCTGAATACAAATATTTTTCATTTTTACTGACACACTTGCCATAGGACTCTGTCATGATAAATAATTATTATAGTTTTCATGTCCAGCCTTTGATCAATAGTCAAATATTGGTTTTTTTGTTTGGTGAACGATTGGTACTTACGCCGTTTTGCTCGATGGAAAATCCCTACCAGTATTAATGTATTATGCGTCAATATATAGGGGAATCGGTTATTACATATTGTTATTATATTTACGCGCCAATTGAATTATTTTTATGAATTTTCAGTCAGATATTTATTAGAAATCTTTTTCATGACTATTTTTCCCTGAATGCGATTCTATCAAATTTTCATGAGTCTTTATTACTGTCGTATTTCCCGCCAAATTATGGTCTTTTAATTCGTATAAATAACAATATTTCAGAGTAATTTTTATAATCTATTAATAAATTCATAATCATTTTGACATAACGTAAAAATTTTTTATTTTTCAGTAGATTATTCTGCAGCCATTTCGTAAGAAAAATTGTTGTACCGTAAATATATTTTAATATATCATATAAAATTTCATAAAACCCCGTTCATGGGAGGAAGCATGTGAAAATACATCACTCGTCGATACAAAGTTGTCATCACCTACCACAACCATATAACATGAGGAGATATGTTCACGAAAAGATGTGTGAGACCCTGAGGAGATTGACGACAAGAGTTTGAGAGCCCTTATGATCGTTACATCCCCGTTTTCTTTTTCTTGCATTAGAAATCCCCATGGCGAGAGGTTCTTGGCTGACGTGGATGCCATTTGAAAATGGTCTTGAAAACAAATCGAGCAGAGCCATGGGGTTTCGCGTTTCATCTCTCTTCCGCCTGTTTCTTCGTGGTGGAATAGCCGGTTAGATCCTCACGGGATAAAAAGGTGAAACAAAAAGCCGATTACGTAACCGAGGGATGAAATACGAGGGGTGACGAGCGGACAAGAGAGGCCACAGTGGGTTGGGGAGGGTTTTTTTTTTTTTTTTTTCGGGGTTAGACACAATAGGGTAATTTTCACGCGAGATTTGGGAGGCGATTTCGCGGGAAAGGAAACACCTATTTCAACCACTGAATATCTCTCTCGCTCTGGCATTTTCCAGTGGTTGGGCATAAGGTATGAGATACGAATACGACGTTGTGGGCCATTTCAATGTAGCCACGCGTTTGTTATTCTCCGCCACTTTGTTATTCGCAAACTGGCTCGGTGAGCCCTTGGTGAGCCCTCGGTGAGCCCTCGGCTTCCGTTTTGGGACAAATGGTCCCGATCCTCTCCACACCATATTCACTATATCTTAGAAATATCGCGGATGTAACGTATATTTTTTATTATGCTCAGGGAAATTCTTTGGAAAGAAAGATCGAATGCGGAGGAAATTATTTGCAACTTTCCCCGAATTTTTATTGCGATTTGTTTACTTTTGTTATTGGTTTTTGCGGAATTGCGAGTGGGTCATTGAGGGATTGTTTTAGCTTGGATTTGCAGTTTTATTCTTGCAGTCGTGTGCGGACACTTGAAAGGACAGGTCAAATTCTTGAAACTTGTAATGAAAGGAAAAACAACTTTCTATGGTTGAGTTCATTCTTCGTGTTGAAGATTTCTGCATTTAATGCCATTCAAGATTTCAGATTTATTTGCAGATTAAGAATAACTGGAAATGGAAATAAATTAATTTCATCGTTATCTGTTTGAATTCGCGATAATTTGTTGCTTTTGATTGTTGCTCGTCGAATTTTCATCGCGTGGTCAGTTGACTTTGAAAATTCAATATGTTGATATAACCTGGGTAAAAAAAAATGGTAATCGGAATTTTTTTTTCAAATTTTCGAAACATTTCTGGAAAATTTTTCAGAAAAATTTTTTTTTAAAACAAAAAATCGGGAAATAAAACAATTGTATTTTTGGGAAATGTTTTGAAAAATTTTTCAAAAATCTGATTCGGATTTTTTTTTTTATAATTTAATAAAAGAAATATTCTAATTCCATTTTTTTTTACTCGTGAATCTCGAAGGGCGAAATTCATCGAAATCATTTCGAATTAATTCAACCATAAAAATCCTCCAAATTATTTCACCCAATGACGACCTTACCTTCTCACCACAAATGCAACCAAGAATTTTCCAATGGATTTCTCAACTTACCTGAAACAAATAAAAAAGAAAAAAATTCAGTCCCAAATACTCACACATTAAATCGCGATAAGTTAACAAAAAGAATTTTCGACATGACTCGAAAAAAAATTTAATAAAAAATCCATCAAGAGCCGTTAATTCAGTTGAAGTTTGTCGCTGAAAAAAAATAGTATAACAATTACTATACTATTATTATTATGATAATAATTTTCCACATTTACATGGAACCGACTGGCGATCTAATTTGCGAAACATGTTTATCTTATTAAAAAAAGAAACACCACTTTATCGGAAATATCGATGACAGTCCATGGAGTTGTAGAGCTACGTGGAAATGTTGGGGATTTACGTATAGATGATGCGAAGAGAGAGGTGAGTGGAGATTTAGGCGTGTAATTGGCTCAGCTGGTGTTGACGCGATCCTATCATCAATACCTCATCAGCCGCCCCCTGCAAACCTGTATCCCACTTTCTCTCTCTTTCTCCCCCCCTTCAGCCACCTCTTGTGTATAAGTCCTCACTCATACCCCCATTTCTGACCCCATATACTACAGCATCCCACTGAAATGTCGGGGATTCTCCAAGTGAATACCAAATAGCAGTTTTACTCATTCTTCAGAAAAAAAAAACAAATATGAGAAGAATCAGAGGAAAAATGCAGAGACGAAGAGATGAGAATGTCTTTGGGAGAACTCGATTTAGACAAGTTAATCGATTGTTTTTTAATCCTCATTTATCGGCAGTGAAATTACTGATTTGCGAGTAGCCCGGGTAAAAAAAATTGTAATTGTAATTTTTTTTTTGAATTTTCAAATAATTTCTGGAAAACTTTTCAGAATTTTTTTTTTTAACAAATAACAAATCGGGAAACAAAACAATTGTATTTTTGGGAAATATTTTGAATAAATTTTCGAAAATTTCTTTCGAAATTTTTTTAAAATAATTTTCTTGAAATTTTTGTCCATTTTTTTATTTTTAAATTCGAAAATATTGATAAAAAAGAAATTCATTTTTTATCAATATTGATTAATGGAACAATGAACTCTACATGTTGGAGACCGGAAGTGATAGAATGAGGGAACCGTCAGACCCCCAAAAAAATAAATCGACAAGAGTTGCAACAATACCGATGTAATTTCAATTCTCACCAAGAACCTCGTCCGCATTAAATATATTAATGAATAAAATATCGCGAGGAGCTACCTCATTTTTTGACTTGTGTAATTTTATTTTTTCTTTCAGTCCATATATTTTATCACACTTTAATCGGATAAACGAGGTAGCAAAAGCTTACAGACTACTCGTTTTCACCATCGAAATTACCATCACGAGGACAGATGAGAGCAAAATAAGTGAAGAGAGGTGTGCAAATACCGATGAATGCGATTCTTAGCGAAAAGAGTGGTGAGAACTCCAGCCACTTATACACTTGTGGATGTGACCGTGTATATCTCTCGTATTACGAAGACGTTGGCGAGTCGAGCTAATCCGGAGACTTATGCTGCTGGTAAGATGGTGAGATTTATACGGCTTATCTTTTTCGCGCTGTCTGCCACCTCTAGACCCCGATCCAATGGGGTCTAGAGGTGTATTTCCACGCCCGGATGTTACGAAGGTGCTATACAAGGGAATGTAACTCTCATCTTTCACCTTCGATACGCCGATGACCCGTGTCCACATCCCCATCTCAGTTGAACTCATGCGGGCGTGATAATACCTAATCCCAGCCCCCTCTTTGACCCCCATCCACCCCCCTCGCACTGCCCCAGGTGCTAAACACCCATCAATACCCATCAATACCCATCAACACCCATTAACACCCACTAACACTCATCTATCCCTATCTGGAGAACACTTTTCCATAAGTGATTGCTGATAAGGCTCAAGGCGTTATTCTATTCATCATATTTTTCTTCCATTTTTCAATTTACACACATCTACGTGGAGAGAAATATTCAATAAAAATTCCGTGTCTTTTCCGTAATTCAGGAATGAAATGAGTTTGGAGGGAATTTTATGGAAATTTTGGGAATTATCTGTAAAACAAATTTTTGAAAAATTTTTCAAATCATTTCCCAAAAATACAATTGTTTTGTTTCCCATTTTTTTGGTTTAAAAAAAAATTTTTGTGAACACTTTCCCAGAGATTTTTTGATAATTTGGAAAAAATATTGCGATTACAATTTTTTTACGCGGGAATATCCAAAAAATATGAATTAAATAAATAAAATAAATTTTGGTAAATGAGTCTTTACCGATTTCTAGAAAAATTAATTGATGAAATAATTTGAAAGCGTTTGATGGGTAAAAAAAATGCAAGCCTTCCGCCTAATTTTCGAAAATGGAGTGACTGGTGAAAATGTAAGAGGAACAAAAGGTGTGCCGGCATTGCCACTCGAAAAATCGACGAAATTCTATACATTTTTTTTATTCTCCCAGAAAGAGACCTAATTTCGCAGTCAGAGCACGTACAAAGATGGGATTTGAAGCTGACCATTTGAGGGCGGCAAATCCACGAGGGCCGAGAAACGAAAAAGAAAACAAATCCTCAACCTGCGCCCAGTCACAACTCCCTTTTGTCCTTTCATTCTTTTCTCCTCTTGTTCCTTTCGCCGAATAAAAATGCCTATATGCCAAGCATTCACACGTACAATAAACTAAAGTTTCATCATCCACACAGGGATTTAGTGCGATAACACGAGAAATCATCTCCCCCATTCGTACAAAATGTAAAGTCCAGTTTCTCGGTTCCACCCTTCACCGGATATTCGGATATTCGTCCTGCGACTACCGAATTGTGTATATTTTCTGGGTGGGCAGGGCTTTGCTAGGTAAAATGTGAGCGAGAGTGAGGACGAGAGTAGAAAATGGGAAATCTGACCACGGATCAACCCGAGCGCCTTTTAATTTAGACAAATCGTTCCGATTAGCATAACGGGATAAATTATACCGTCCACTGAGTGGAGAGGAACAACACTGGGGCGATGACAATCTAGGGTGACAACCAGAGGTTTTCTCCACAGTCTGACCGCACTACCTTCTCGAATAACGTATGCCGTTATCACGAATTCCCTCAAACTCGTGAAATTCAATTTTATTGAAAACCTATATACACTGAGAGAAATATTCAATAAAAATTACGTGTATTTTCCGTAATTCTGGAGCGAAATGTGGTTGTTGGAAATTTTACGGAACTGTCACGTAATTTTTATATAAAGTCACGGAATTTTTCCGCGGTGTTCCGTAATTTTTATCTGAATTATCGGTGAAAAATAATGATACCGTCACTTAAATTTTTCGAATCAACTCCGTAATCGGTAAGTGAATTGAAAGTTCCGTAATTTTTCCTAAATATTTCTCTCCGTGTATATATATACGGCCAGTCTAAATCATTTGATCCTCAAATCCCATAAAATCCAATAATTTCTCCGCCATTTCTTCCGACCAAATTTCTCCCTCACGTCGACCAAATGAAAAATCAAAATAATCACTCCAATCTAAATTTAACCACACCTCCTTAACCTATCGAACGAAACGAGATTAGCATTCATTATGAAAACCCGACATCAATTCTCCTTTACATCCCGATAAATAAAGATAACTTCCAAATGAAGAAATTCATTGCATCAATGTTGCGAATTCTGAATACCAACTGTACCTCAGAATCCATAAATAACCCATCACTTCACCGAGTTATTAGTAGTTGGACTATCGATATCTCCTCGGGAATATCCGCGAATATCTCCGCGGATAAAATAGAAAAATTCAAGGAAATAATAATAATAAAGAGAAGGCCTCAAAGTATCGAAGTGGATCGATAAACGAAAGAGATGAAGTCAAAGAGTCGATTGCATTTCTCGTTGGTATATATAACCCAGCGGTTCATTTTATTACTCCAAGAAAATGAAAATAAATAAAAAGAAAGATAGGGGAATCAAAAGTGCAATGAGGGAGAGAGAGAGAGGGAGAGAGAGGGAGAAAAAGAGAGAGAAAGGGAGAAAAAGGGAGAGAGAGAGAGAGAGAGGGAGATTGTGGTGTTGTACATCAGTGTAAAAAGGCAAAGAATATTCTGCCGCAGCGTTAATTGAACGATGCCCCCGGAGTTATGACGGCGAGAGAATCCGATCGAGACTACGTCAAATGTTTATTATGTATTTGGCTGTTCCCCTCGTCATTTCATTATTTATCCCCATCAGTCTTATTTTATTGAACCAAGTAGTGATTCGAATGGGGGGAGGTAGCCCAGGGATTTTAAACTTTAGATAGTCGTCTGAGTTTTGCATCCTCTTAATGCTGAAAGAGAGAGGTTAAAACGACATAGCCTTGCCGATTTTACGGCCTTTTGACGGACCACATCTCACGTACCTGGACGACAGAGATGGGCCGTATGCTTAGCAACAAAGTTGCGAATTTGCATGGGCCCGCACACACCCTCCATCAGCCACTTCTCCCTATCTCTCTCATTCCCCTCAAATCACCAGCTCACCATAATCCAATGAAAATTGTATGAGAAAAAAAAGGAGATGGAGATAAAACAAGTGCATATAATCGGTTGGCTCTGCCTGAGAAGTCGAGATGGAATCGAGTCAATTTGTGATTTCCATTACGACTCTGCCGGAATTTTCAAAGATTCTCGATGATTATGTGTACCAGTTTTATTAATTCTGGGGAGACATAGAGACCAGGAGGAATGAGAATGAAAACCGCTCTGTAAAATTGTTCGAGTCCACTCGACTGTTGGATTGGAATTTTGAGACAAAGTCGTAAATGTAGACTTGCATGGTACCTGGTAGTCCATTAACCAGTTCCTCGGAGGACTCTTCATACCCAGTGGGATGAGGGTGGGAGTGTTGTGGGGTGGGTATCACTAATATCAATGATTGGCGGTGATTTGGTGGTCGTCTGGTGACTTTGATGACTGGTTGTGACGAGGGGGTGGGAAAGCGATGAAAAACTGCAGTGAGAAATTGGGAAAGAGAAAGTCATGAAACGAGTGGTAGAGGAGTGTGGAAGCCAAACCGAAGGGGTATAAAAGCCCAGAGAATGAACGAGCGGACGATGGGCCACTCGCCATTAGCCGTCGGTCTTTCAGCCCGGCTCGTAAGTTTCATCGATCGTTAAATCTCGCACTTAATCGTCATGTCAGAGCGGTGTTGTAAACTTATACTGCCCTTTTCTACTCATTTTTTTTCACTCTTGGTTTGTTTTCATTCTGTTACTGGCCAACGCAAAAGCTCATGTTCGCCCGCGCATTTACGGTCCGCATTTTTTCCCTTACATTTTATTTTATTTCATTTTATTTATGTACATATATATACAGATCGTTTTATTTCATGTGACGGAGAAATAGTGAATGACGGATTCACGCAGTAAGCTTTATGGATATTACGGGGATGGGCCTGGGTTGCACCCTCGTGTATGTCATTGTAGGGAAGAAGGGGATGCCCCGAGTGGAAACACCCGCGGATATTCAAATGTCAGATGGGATCAGTCGCTTGACACATTTTAACCTCTCAAAATATTATTTGCACTTTTTCTTACACCCTCTGACTTTTTTTTTTTTCTCTTTTCTCCTTTTATTTATCTCTGGGTACGTATTTGTGTTTGGGTTATTTGAAGGATTGGGGGAACAGGCTCACTCATTCAAATCCCTTTAGACGCTCAGGCTTAACGATTTCAATAACCGATTGGATATCGCGGAGACGTTAGTTTGCATCCAAAGTGTCTCTGCTGTATCGTCGACACTTGTCCTTCCTTTTTTTAAATCCCGGATTTTTAGGGCTACGTCGCAGAGGGAATGAGAGAAGAAATGGGGTGCTGAGGCGTTCTGTGCTTGACACCCCAACCACCTTTTGTTCGACATCTTCAAATATTGCATTATTTTCTTCAAACCAGGCGCAATACCCCTCCTTAATACCAAGCCAAACGCCGGACTGAGTCTAATAAACTTTCGTTTATATTCTCTTGTTTTTTTTTTATTCTCTTCGTAAAGTGACAATTGGTTATTTTCTCGCTGGCAAGATTGCGAGAGTTCGGGGGGATATGAGCAATTGTCTCAGCAAGAAAATGTTTTCTCTACGGATGTAAAAAGTTGTGCGCAGTATTAAAAACTTTTGTCTGAATTTATTCTGAAGATTTTTATTTCTAATTTCAAATATATATAATTGATAATTTGACAAGCCAAGGTGATATTTTTTTTATTTTTATCAATTTAGTGGAGACGTTTTGGTGGAAGATTGTTGAATATTTTGGGTAGAAAGGGAGGAACGGATGGGAATGGAAAAAATTGGAGATCGACGGGGCGTGAGAAGACTTTTTAAAGAACTTCCGGCGAGAAGTGGATGGGTGAGAGGATCTCTCTGAGGTGGTTGAGACGGTGTACACGGAATTTCCGTCGGTTGCGGTGAAATGAAATGATTATGGCCAAACGATATCAAAGAGGGAAAGACGACCTGAAACGCGTCCTCGTGTATTTCAATTCTTCAGCCTGACGTGCTACCAAGATTGCGTATTTTTAAGCTTCCCGAGATATCTTCAGCTTGTCGTTCGCTTCAAGTATGCCCTCCGGGATGGGTTACCAACTTATGTTTCGTTTAACACTGAGCCGGAAAATCAGCGAGTAGAAAAAAAAAAAAGAAAAAATAGTCCAACATCGACGCAAACATTCTGCATTCAATTTTATTGTATGAAACATTTTGTCAGTTCAACTTAAACCGTTTAAAACGTTTTACGCTAATAAAAAATTTCAAAAAATCGCTCGAAATTCCAAAATGTGCAGCAGAACATTGGGGATAAATTTCTGCTGAATAAAATGAGCCATGAGTCTGCGAGCAATTAGGGGAATGATAGAAACGATGTGAGGGTGATAAATGTTGGAAGAGGGTTGACATAATCTGGTTAGTCTGTGGTTTTTGCTTATTGGAGTGATCCAACTGTATTTTAAGAAGGTTCAGTGATCTTAGATCAGCATCAAGCCAATGAATAATCGCAGAAAGATCAGGCAGTGGCCAGCTGTGCTGATTACCTTCCCCCATCCACCCCCATACGGGTCACTCAGTCCACTTGGTCCAAAAACATGAGGGAGCTTTTGCCTTCGGGGGCTGTTTTTGCTGTGTCATTCATAACGTCCGGCCTTTCCCTCTCGCCTCGTTGATCACCACAACTCACAACTCTCTGTCCCATGTTGGTCTACCCCGAGATTGCAATAAAGTAATGTTGAAGCATTTAGCAGAACGTGAGGTGGACCAACAGCACGTCGTCTCGTTTTCCTGGGGCATGAGGCATACACTCGTAGAGTGATTTAAGCGGAAGTTGGTAGGACGCACAGATGCGACAAATCGACGCAAGTTCTGTGGATCGTAAGGCTCTCTTTCCACCTCCTCCGCATCCTCTTCCTCGTCTTGGTTTGAGTATCGTTTACAGGGTGGGGTAAACTCTCGAGAGTTTGAGGACGAGAGTAAGCACCCTCGACTGTCAGCAAACACCACCGTCGGGGCAATGTCAATCTCTCTTGGACCTCTTTTTTTTTATTTTACACGCTCATGTCTCTTTTTGCATCAGTAGTGGGAGCATATGTTTTCACGGAGTTTGTCGTTTTTAATTTTTAAACATTACCCTCGGTGAATAATCCCGGTTGCTGAGTGGAAGCAACCTCAGATGAGGGTACACCGCAGATTCTCTACTTGTCCGGATGAGATTCTCACCCCAAAGCCAATAGTCGTATCCGGGTTGTTTGAGAGCTGGAGGCCCTTCCTCTAGCTTTTGGTGTCTTATACCTATTCAATCAATAAACTTTATTTGCCTCATGACCATAATTGTTCCCGTAATTTATCACACATTCACTTTTCTGTGGGAAAAATTTCCTTGAATAGTCCAATAAAATCCGTCCCTCAATTTACCAGTGGATACTTACAAAATATTGAAGCAACAATTATGAAATTACAACAAATCCCTCTTTAAGAATTCACAAGCTGATGAAAAATGTCAGTAACAAAGCAGAATAAATAATTCTTAAAAAAAAAAGTATCTCAAATGTACTCCAAAAATGTATTTCACAAAATTGATATAAAAAAATATTAAATCTAAAAATTCCTTCCCGAATTCCCCTACAGAAAATAAACTAATAAAAGCAAAAAAAAACTCAATAAAAAAAAGCTATCAGCTAGTCGTCATCAACGAGCGGTTAATAAACAAAAAGATAAAAGATAACTGGAAAAGATGGACGTGAATAAATACGTTGATAACAATGATAATGGTGGAGATAGAGATTTGAACTGACGATGGAACTCACCGGATTCATGATTTTTCATTTGTTCCCTCGGCATTGAGATAATTCGGATAGTTAAAATGTGAAATTCAATATGATATGATCGTTCACGAATGGACCATCGCTGGATCGGTGTATAATAGTATACACAATGGTGGATACACAGAGGAGTCTCCCTATACAGCACTATCGGATATTCAACGCGAAACACGGATGGAAATATTATCCGTACGAGCGGACGTGGAGCATAAATGAATTAATATCGACGTGTAATAAAATTGAATAACGCGAGTATATGCCTAGGACGTTATAGAGTAAGCGGTGGTGTAGGCCCCTTGGAAACGATGCTTTGGGATCCTGGTGGTGTTCAAAGCTCGCGAGGCTAATGTAGGGTGAAAAGGGGTTGGTTGGTTGGGGGTTATACCTCACACTGAGGATATATCAAGGGATGAGGAGTTGCACCATACGGACGAGCCATTTAAACTTCTCATCCCCCTAAACCACCCGTCTGTCCGCATTCTGACTTATACCACGGCATCGCTCACTTCTATTTCATCCCCTGCCGATTATTCAGGAGCATCAAGTTGTGTGTTTTAACCCACTACTCAATTTTTCAACATCATCCTATCATCCTATCATCGATTTTTCAATGTCTTCACACTTTCCACCAAAAATTTACTTTCAACAATATACTTTGATCGATATGTATTCCAATTATTTATTTTGTTATGCTTTAAACATTTTTCTCCTTTTCTCATTCTGTTTCAGTGGATTCAATAAATTATGGTACTGCAATTATATGAATTACTGGGATAATTAAATCATTTACGTCGTTTATTGTTTGAATCAAGTTTTGAATTATCGAAATTGGATTTTTTTTTTATTCGACATTGGGGGAAATTCAAGCTGCAATTTGTAGGAGGTTTCATCATCAATTGAAAAATCGATTGTCATTCGGCATGATAAGTTCGATTTTATTGAGTTATTATTATGAATAGGAAATTTAGTCAGCTTTTTTAATGAAAATTCAATTACAGCTCGTGTAATTGAAAATTCAGATGACTTTGAGACTCGGCTTTGGAGAAATATCAACAACGAATTTTCATTGATTCCACTGTTTGATTTTATTTGGAATAATGTTCCGTGGGATATGATAATAACGTCGTCGAGTATTCTCGAAAATTTTCAGCGGCAGCCCCCGATAATTTTATTCATTTTTCTTGGGCAGACACTCCTCTCCAGACTGGGTTTGCCTATGGTAATGTGAAACTGTCACCACACTGGTGAATTTTCTCACCACCGGTGGTTTTCCTCCCCATTTTTCACCTTCGTACTCATCTTTTTTGCTTTTCAAATTCTCTACGGTTTGTTCAACCTCAACCGACAGCCTACCACCAGAATATTATTACCAATTAACGACGACAGGATTATCACGAATTCTTAAACTTTCCAGGATACATCCCAGAGTGAGTCTCTCACTACAAAATTTCGCTCATAACTTTTCTTTTAATTCCCATGGGACTTGAATAGTCGAATATTTCCAATGCGATTAGCTCGTATCATTCAATGTCAAACAGAAAAATCCTGCAGTATCTGCGAGCTTTTTTCTTTGTTTCAAATTGGGGTTGGGATTAAAAACATCAAAAAAATAAAAAAAAAACACGAATGGCGGTAGTTGCGCAAATGGTTAGAGGGGGATGAAGGGAGGGGTGGAAAGGGGTGGGAGAGTGAAGGGCTTTATGGGATCATACGCACAGGACTAACAGAACAGCTGACAGCGAGGGAAAACGCAGAGGATTTGAACTAGGTGCAATCTCGAGGATAATATTGACGTCGATGAAAATAAACTCCCACCAGCGACGAATGAAAAAATGTCAATATACGACGACGATGCGAAAACATTTTTCTCCCCCCCCCCCCCCCTTTTTTTTGTTGCAAACTTTTTTTTTATTCGTTGACTGTTTTATTTTCATTTTTTTCTCGTAACCCCAATGACGCGCACGGCCTAAAACAGGCTTGAATGGGTCCCACGGGCTCAATCCTGCAGTCCGTTTCCCAGTGCATATCAAAAATAAATCTACGGATTTGAAAAAGAAAAAAAAAAATACGTTTGTTAGAAATTGAAACAGTTGGCTTTTTTTTTTACTATGAATTGTATTGAATTGTGATTTTCAGATTGTTTTTTTATCAGAGTAAAACAATTCACTGATGCGAGTGGAAATAAAATCGAGTCTCGACGTATTCATTCGCACATTTTTTAAAGTCCGAATTATGGAGATTGGGAAATCTATGCACCCCTATCTGTGTCAAGAAGAGTTTTCCCCTTGATAGGGGTGACCTTTTGTTAATTAATAATAGATACATTTGGCAGTGAGTGGGAGGATAAATAAAATGATATTCCTATCAAGTTTGCTCCTAAACTGGCAATATAGGGGTTGCAGGGAGATATTGAATAACCCGGTGTAATTATTCAATCGCTGGCACATGAAGTTTTCAATGGTTTCAGTCAAAACTCTCTCACTCGATAAACGTCGACTAAAGTCCGGCAGGATTTACGAAATTAAATAATGGGATATAGAATAAAAGGAGTCGAATTTTCCTGAAAAACTAGACGACTCGATTTACGCACGGAAAATCTCAACGGAAATAATACACAATCAATTTTTAATTTCCTGTGATATCCGCTGGATTATTTTTTCAACCCCAGACTAGGAAAGGACCGTATGAAAATAAGTAAACATTTTTTTAGCTACATCAATCTCTGAAATTTCAGGGAAGATCCCTGGGTTCCACTGAATCCACTGTTTTTTGGTGAACAGCACTTGAATTTATTGGGAATTATTCTGGAAATACTCGGCTTATTCGGAGTTAGTTTGCATCTATGAATCTTCATCAGTTTTCCAGGAATAATTTGATTAAATAGCGGACATGAAAGCAGAGCTATCAGTAGAGTATTCATTTTTTTTTAAACAATTAACAAGCTGAAATTGGAGTCAAGTACCTGTGTATATTTGATTAAAAGATATATATCATGTCATTGATCCCGTCATATTCTCTGAGCTTTGATTATCGGCTGTTATAGCTCGTTCTACGGGATGTTCTACAGCGGTTATCCATGCCCAGTTAACATTCACTCGGTATATCTCTCTTGGAAATATAACCCCGCTCTATATCTGGGAAAGTTAACCCATTAAAATCTCACTCACACTCTCTGCCTGTTTTAACAAAAATAATTCAATTCTCGTGGGACCTATTGACCAACTACGTCTTCCAAAAATAAAAATGTTTACCTATTTTTGAGAGAAATATTTTTACGCCACTCGTGGAACACAACTGTTGGCACTAAATGCCGCGAGGATGAATTTCAACGGATAATATTTATTGGGGAAAGGGTGAATGACAGGTTGACAGATGGACACGTTTACGGGGAATAAATTACTCTGGTACATCTGTTAAAATGTTTCGTGAAGACGTTTTGTAATTTCGACTGGAGTCATTGATACCTTCTAGTGGTGATAATTCACTCGTGATTAGTTGGCTCATCTCAATAATGTGTAAACTCTAAGAACTAAGAATAATCGTGTACGAGATTTTCATGTGGCGTGGGATTTTCTTCCGGGGTCGGCAAAAATATGTATGCAAAGAAGTTTTAAAATACGTACGGGTATGAGGATGGGCTAACACCCTCGTATAACTGGAGAAGTACTGGGGAGAGACATGATCGACGTGGGAGTGAGAAGAATGCTGTTTTGTCTTAGTGCATGGGGTACTCGAGAAAAGAGCCAGCCGGCTTGAAAAAGGCCCTTCTATTTGTCGGATCCTCTTTTACGAGTCTACATCAATCTCATTAAATTTTCAGTCTCGAGTTTGCTGACAGAATTCAAGTTATTGTTTCATCGAATTTTCGGGTTTCTCATGTCCGTAAATAATCGGAATATTTTCTGAATTTTCTGGAAAACTTTTCAGAAAATTTATTTTTTTTTGAGATAAACAAAAATTGGAAAACAATTGAATTTTTGGGAAATGTTTTGAAAAATTTTTCAAAAATTTGTATCGGAAAATTTGTTTTTGAATTTTCTAGAAATTTTTGCGAATGTAATTTTTTTTTTTAATTATACTTTAGTTTTCAATATTTTCAGATGGAAAATTGGAAATTTGGAAAATTGGAAAATTTGGAAAAAATATTCCGATTACAATTTTTTTAACCCGGAAAATCATGTGGACGTCACCCTTTTTTTATAATATATAAACAAAAAATTAGAAAGATCGATATCCCCGAGTTTTTTTCCTCGAGGATAAGACAGACTTTTCCAAGATGGATTCCTCAAATCCCCGGGTAAAAACTGAATAATTCATTATGAATATTCAAACTGGTCCATCCGCCCTAACGTTGGCATCCAAGCTACCCCACCTGATTAATCATCATCACTAGGAAATCCTAAATCAGTCAACAACTCCCACGTTCACCGAACCCCCAAATACTTCGCAATAATCCAAAAAAAAAAAAAAAACAACCAGCAAAACCCATTGCCACGATTTTTTTTCATGTTATATTCAGATTAATCATTGGATGCGTGAAAGCACCCGATCAATAGTCAAGCTTGTTTGCATGTGCTTTGACGTTTACCCTAGCAATCCGTTTTTCATTTGAAAAGCATGTATTTTTCGTCATATTTACAAGAGGAATCAGAGTGGACGATAACCGAAATGAAACTGGTAACCCAGCAAAGAAAGTAAACAAGAATTATTCAAAAGATATGACACTGAGTACAAACATTAAAAAAAACCGATGAATAAAAAAAAATTGAAAGAAAAAAGGAGAAAGGGGCCCAAGAGGGAGAAGTTGGGGAATTTGACGGTGGTATTGTACCTCCGGCCGATATTAAAATGCCAGTGATTGATGCGTGTACCGTGCACTGTTACGTACACTACTGCTACAACCGACCACATATTTTCTCTCTTTTTCCCCCCATCATCCCCCTTCCATTCAACTCAAAATACATGGGGGTTTGTCACATAACACGGATGATATTGCATCTCCTCTTACGATTTCACCGGCGATCTACAATCGGATTCTCCTACTTGCACCCTCCCACCCCTTTTTCCAGAAACAACCATCAAATGCTTATAGTTGTATTCCCTACTGCATCACCACTGGCTATTTATATCCACGTAAATCACCCTCACGTATTCCACAATCACGACGTTATACTCCCTCATGTACAAATCCCAAGTATCCCAATGAGATTGCCCTTGTAAATTCCACCACTCGATTCCACACGCCTCTGGAATTATACCTATTTACTACCTATTTACTACATTTCTATTTATCCTCATATTTCTGATAACTGTTAATAATTTTTTAGTGATAACACGGGGAAAGAAATGGGAAAATGATCAAAGAGAAATTTTCCAGATAATTTCTTTTCATTGTGCAACCTGAAAACATTAAAAAACACCACAAAAACATTAAAAAAAATAATAAAATAAACCAACGAACAGATAATTACTGAATCTTCTACGACATGATGGAGATTTTTTATTACAATGATAAGCGCTCGCGATGACACACGATAAGAACGGAATAACCCAGTAGGTGTAGTGGTAGAATTATCAGGTTGGAATGTTGCAATAAATTCGTGGTACTCATCCCCCAACAGGGATTCACCCTTATATTGTTAGTTGGACAAAAGAGTAGCCATGGACCCTTGTCAAATCGATTCTCAAGAGCTGCGCAAGTGTGTACACATGATTTTGTTAAAGAGAAATGAGAAAAAGCTAGGAGAGAATATTTATGAGAGGGTGAAGTCGTAAAAATAATAATATCAAATACTTCTGATAGAGGAACAAATTTCTTATGGGACTATTGGACACTGAGTATGAGGTAGTACGGTTTGGCTGTCGCGTGGGCAGTCGCTTTATCGCTTTACCGTCAGATTAATAAGCCGCACAACCGGCGAAATGTTCTCTCTTCGTTCCACTTTCCCATATACAACACATGCATCACGTGTTCGCGTGATCCCACACATACATCTGCAATGATATCTAAAAGCCCATAATAAGTACCGCATAACGTATGTTCTGTTACACAGTGAATTTTCATTTTTATCCCGCTTCAAATATATTTTATCTCCAGATAACAATATTGAAACTAATGCATTCTTAATGTTGATGTAATCAACTATCTGCGTCGATCTTTATCGCCTATTTACTATCTACTCACTACTACAAGTTTTTTTTTATCAAAATACTCGACAGACAACGCGAAAAGCTATGCTGTAAACAGTGCGAATTAATAGCGGAATACATGGTACATAGATTTTTTTTTTTGGGTAATATATACGGATTAGTTAAATTGATATTTGCCGTAAAGTTGACGAATGTAAATTTTCTGCTCCCCTGATATTTACACGGGTATTTTTAGTTGATGGGTATTTTAATTTTTTTTCATTTATCAAATTGCTGGAGCTGAAGCTCCTGGATTAATAAACAAAAAATAGTGCTTATTAAAAATCACAAGTTGCGAGATATTAAAAAAAAAATTATTCACTCTTACAGTCTATCCAACCCACTCTCTATTCCGACTATTTTCACAGATTTATAAAATAAACTATAAAAAATGTAGAAAGAGGATGAAGTGACTCTAAGATAAATTCAAAATGGCAGTCAAACAGTGCAATATATATTTCGCGCATATCGTTTTCCGCGAAAGTGCAATCCCAAAAATTCGTGCTTAATTAAAATTGAATATTAATGTTTTTTTAGTGGGTAGGGTTTTTCGTTTGAAATTATTGGTAATCTTGAGGTTTACTCGATAAAGATTGTATAGAGGCAGCGAATTGAATCTAAGAATGGGCGCCGATGTTTATGGGTACACGTAAGGGGTGGCACACTCGGTTGGGGTGTGTTTGGTCCAAAGGCATAACCCTCGGCCACCCCTTTTACCTCCTACATGACATATGATCTTCCATATTGCTGTACACACGTATATTCCTCGTTCAGTTTCATTCACCACGAAATGCGCGGCTAGTGGCCAGGAACGTCGAGGCGTGCCGTTCGCGCGTTCATGACTCCACTTGCGGACGTTTGTCACCGCTGCCTGTGGGTTTGCACGTCGGGCTACATAATATCTCAGGGTTAAATCGTTATACACCCTTCTCTCTTACTCTAACCAACCCTCATGGAGCCAACAAATGAAAATGTCGACAGGATTCCCTTTATAACCGACAACATATTCCGTAAATATTGCGGAGACATGTGGTTCCGTGAGAATGAATGAAACCATTTATTTCGGATTAGGTTCTATATTTCTGATGGATTATCAGCTGTTTTGCTCGGTTAGAAGACAATTAGATGACAATTTTTTATTGTAAATAAAAATTTGTAACAAATCAAAAAAATCATTTCGAATCAAAGAATGGTGTTATAAGGTGAGATGGCTACACTGATTGAATTATTTATTTATATTGCTCATTTATATTTACGCTGAGTCTGTTGAAAAAATATCCCATGATTTTTTAATTCGAAAACAAAAGGTTCCAAATAATGGTATAATTATTGTGGTCTTGTTTTTGGTATGATCTTCTCTTCTCGATCAGATGAACACGAAAAATCTTCACCATCAGACGATACGAATGAGACCATGGGAAGATAAGAAAGAAGATAAAAGAAAGATCCAGTATTCTCCAAGTTCTCCCTCCATGAATATATATCCAAATTTTAAATAATCCCCGAAAAGTTGTCAACCGATCCCCCGAAAACATTCAAAATAAAGTGTACAACCTACCGCGCCAATCGAAAAGCCCAAATCCAGAAGGTAAATCAGACAGTGAAAATCCAGAAAATCGTCGGCTACACAACATTTGGCTTTCCACCATACGGATTTAAACTTTATCACCCAGTGAAAATCTCTAAACAGCCCTCGATAGGACATAGAACAGTTTCACGAACGCGTGTGCCTATTCGTCAACGCTATCAGACCGTTTCTGTGCCGTCTGTGAACAACAAGGGGTGTTGGTCTTTTATTTTTCATTGTGGTAAAGGATCGGTCCGGTGATTTTCAAGAAAATGGTTGAAAATTTAGAGCGATCGCACGCGTACACATATCCCAGTGGTTAAAATGAGGGGTAGGGATGAGTGGTGAAGGTGAGAGGAAACGCTTATCGGGTCGCTTATCGCGTGCAAGGGCTTTAGGTGGATTGTCAGCATTGGCGACAGGCTGTATGCTCACAGTAACCCCACACATGGACATTGTCACTGTCCTCTGCGGGTTTGTATCTCCCTTTAAACGCCCGCAGGGGTTAACACCGTCCTCACATGCACAGATTTCCGTACTCTCGACAAATTGCCTGAATTATAGCGCTAAAAACGGTATCATCCCTTATATTATTTTTACCCATAAAAACCAAGGACACCCTTGGTTGGACATGGGCATAGGTTGTATAATGATTGCTCGGTAGCATCGTCATCACTAAAATAGAGAAAATCCCTGGAATATTCTGAAATCACTCACCCCCATTCACTCCCATTCACTCCCATTCACCCCCGCTCACCCCCCCCACTCACCCCTTCAATCGCTATCCAACTGTTGCCCAGGCTAAAGTTGTCAGGGAAAGTTTGTCGTGAATTTTCAGCAAAGTCGTTTATTGTCAGGATGGAGGGACCAGAGGACTACCCTCTCTCCACCCAATTCGTTTACTTTCTATTACTTTGTTTTATCAAGGAATGAGATCATTACCGTTGTCCAAAAGCTTGTCTCCTTTCTCTCACCCTATGCCACCCCTATCTTTTTTGGCCTGTCAAGATCTTGCATCGTTACTTTTTCTCAACCACCACCACCACCCCCAATTTCATATATATTCGACGGTGGGCAAACCAAGGCGTCTTTCGCATCTTGTGACAGTAATTTCACTTAATTAAATTCCGTTCTTTCTACTTCTTAGTTGATAGAAATCCTCGGCTTCCTTTTCTTTCTCATTCTCGAGGGTTCGTTTTTCTCTGAAAATCTTGTGTCATTTCGTTTTTCTCACTGATCGAGTGACGACGTCCGAGCACAGATTGTCCTCTTTTTATTTCACTTTCTTCGGGGCTGTCTTTTTTTTTTCTTCATGGTGAGCGTTTGCCGTTTGTATTAAATAACAAGAGGAGGATTTTCTGGAGCGGATAACGAGTCCCGGTCGTTCGTCGCGTGCCGTAAGAAATTAAGGGGACTCGAGAATTAAGGCACACAAAACTCAAACCCCATTCCACAGGCATTCTCTCCTATCTCACTTTAAAACTAGAGAGTACTGAGGACGATCTGGATCTTACCCTTATTACCACTTCATCTGCAATTAACATTTATGACCGGTGGAAAAAGTAATTAAATATTCTCCGGGTGATGCGGGATGAGCTGGAGAAACAGGAGACACGGGCTTTTTCACTCCACAATTCCGTTTTCGTTTGGGTATATAAAAATGAAAAGATTAAAATGACTGTTAAATATTTGACGCTCACAACCCGAGTCGGGTGTAAACTTTGTCTTGTACAAAAAAATTTTAATGATCACTGTTGGACCTTTTAATGCCCATTACCGCTGACCAGTTTTGGCCCACGGGGTGGGAGGGAGGGATGTTATTGTCTGTCCTAGTAATAATGCTATCCGCCGATGGGAAACATGCTAGTAATTAGTGTATATGAATTATTAAGCTGTATTGCTCTCCTTGCGGCTTGTAATCAAGCATTTCGTTATTACCGTTTCAAAACGCGTCCGAGGGATTTACTGGTATATGAATCCTGGAGAATGATTCATCCATGGAGAAAAATGTTCGCATCATTTCGTTGTGAACAATGTTATAATTTCAATTATTTTGTCCCATTCTAGTGGAAAAATTCCAAACCCTCAGTATTTCATTTCGCGGAAGGGGTTTAATTGGAAGAACTGACGGCCCGCTTTTTTTGTAAAAATAGAGACAGACAAATATATCGGAATTTTAAGTCCAACTTTTTCAACAATTTTTCATTGGAGAATCATTTTATTTCTGATAATAATGCTAATAATATTTCTGCAACTCCGGATATTGTCATATAACTGGCTTTAATTGCTCCGTAAAATTCAGACATCAAAAAAAGGCGGCAAAAATGAAATACAATTTTTCAATAATTAAAAGCTCGACATAATGAATATCAAATATGCATCTATTTATTTGTATTTTTTTTTACTTGACTCTTTCACCTTTTTCTGTTTTTAAAAATTTCTTCGCTAAATTTTCTATCAAATGAAAATGACTTACTCCAGGGGATAAAGTAACTAGTAATTTAATAAAGTAATTTTAATTTAGCTCGAGCTCGGCTTTAGCTGATCGGATAACTCTAAAGTGACTGTCTGGGTGAGATGCAGGGATGAAGTGAAAAGGCTGTTAATTCATCGTAATCACTGGGTGTGACTAAACAAGTGATTCATGTAATATTCTTTATTAAAATATCGAGAATACCGAAGGACCCTAAGGGCGTCCGATATTGCCTCGGGAAAAGGCCAAAATCCACTTGCCCCTAACCGGATCTCATCTGAAAAACTTATCAAACTTGTCTCAGTCCCTGCTCCGTCTACTTTTGCTAATTTAAATACCCTCTCCTCAAAAAAATTCAATACCGAAATATTTCACAACTCCTTCTTTCTTATGTCAGTGCTAAAATTTTTGAATGCTCCTTCATGGCTTGTATAGAAGATACAAAGCGTATTTATGACCATGCCACTATAAAGTAACCGTAAAATTACGGTACCCATAATTTTATCATGGCTCAGACATTAATCTGGTAATAAAAGTGAAGAGTTTGTTGGAATATTGGTGGGATTATTCTACTCCATGAATGTGTTGTCTCTGTATTCGATATTTAATCTTCTTTACCCTTTCAATTTATCCGGATGGATGGAAAAATACTTTCCATACTATTTGTACATGTTAAAAAGTTAAATTTACCACTTGTGTGACGTATGACTCACAAACGCGTCGATGGAAATTGATTCGAAACTCTCCAATTGTATCAGAGCAAAATTGGAATGTTCATATTGGATGATTCGAGTGAACAAATAACCCCAGAAAATTTATTATTCTTTTGACGTATTACGGTGCGGATGTGCAGATTTTCATTTGATTATTACCAGTACAAGCTCTGAATTAATACCTGAAACTCAAAGAGTACAACGAAATATCCTCGATTTTGTTAGATAAAAAACCAACCAAAATACCAAATACATAACATGGAAGTAAATACTGATGAATGACATTGTTAAAAGCGATGAAAGAATTCGCGGATATTGGAAGTACCCGATTTCACAAATGCTGGATATTAAAAAAAGGGGGATAACGAGAGAACGGATGGGGCATTCAGGCTAAAATCGAATTCCATTATTTGTGAAAAAAAAAAAAATTAGGATCAGTTTTCAATATATAAAAATAGATAACTCATGCCGACGTATGAAGAATGATTAAAGAAACCGAGAAGAGAGGGGTATGAAAATAGTTTAGTCATTAGGAGGCAGACCGGCGCAATGATATCTGATTACGCTCGGTGTGACGAATGCATATCCATGGAAGCAAAGTATATGACGACTCGTTAACGAGCCACATGTGAGCATCGCCTCATGGAATAAATCCGTCGGGTTGTTTTTTTTTATTTTATACGAGCTTGTCTGGTGAACTTGTCAGTGTTAACGCACTATGACATTAAATCAAGACTTACCGTCACTGATTACTATTTTAGATTATTTGTGATTAATTGTGCAATCGTATTATCACCTCATACCGATTTTTTATTTCCTATAGTAGTTCCCGCAGTGATTCCGCATTTTTTTTATTTTTCGTTCCGCCTTACGAGAACTTTACCCTTACGGTCATTTACGATCTCTTTTTCATATTAGGATGAGAATTAAAAATTCAGAATTATAATTTCATTCAGTGATTCTAGGGATTCCCTGAACCGTCGGTACGCGCGGAAATATTCCGCTGGAAAATTTGTGGCGGAAATTTTCCGGGAAATTTCTGAAATAAAAATACTTAACTGGACTCAGATTTAAAAACTAAAAAATTACAAGCAGATTACGTTTTCAAAAAATTTAAAAACAATTTTTTTTATGCTGAAATTTTTTTTTTTATTTATATGAATGAAAATTTCGAATGAATTTTTAAAAAATGGTGACGCGTCGTTGAACTTTCAATTTGATATGATATAAAATGCATCAAGAAAGTGACGTGAGCAATTGAATGGAGGAAATAGATGTGAATGTGTGAGATAAGCATGCGTGTTAGGTAAGGGATTGTGTAACAGCAATGAATGGAATAATGTTGGTGTTAACAATAGCGGGATAATGAAGATGGCTGGTGTTGCCCTACCTTGGTCGAAAACAAGGCAGCGGGTGGTCTTGGCAGCAAGTCCCGGGGGCAGAGCGAACCTGTAGGCCGGGCCCAGTGACAGCCCAAGGCCCAGACCGAGCGCCTCTGCGCCGCATCGCCCCCCGAACATAGGACCCACTAGAATCACCCACATAACAAACATCAGTCATCATCATTATCACTCAATTATCTCCATCATTCTAATCTACTTCCTCCATGCTGCTCTATCATTAAAAAATTAATAAATGAATTTAAAATTCTTAAAAATCCATAAAATAATTTAAAAAAAGGCAAATCCTGAAATATTCGAATTTTTAACGCAATTAGAATTTAAAAAATTCTTTATTTCCCGGATTTTCAAAGGAAATATTAAGGAAATATTTCCAGGGGTCTCAGGTTTGATAAACATGGAGTAATATTCAGAGAACACGCGAAATATTTTCGAAAAATGTACCGAAAAAATTGAGACAACTGATGGCTAGTCGAATATCATCTCCTCTGGATTCATAGTTTTTTTAATTAATACCGAATTGAAAACTGCAGTTTATTGCTTTTCACTGGAGTGCGTATATTCCCCGGACACGTGGCATACTCCCCCTCTGATAATTTCCTGTGCCTTTGAAGAGTAGAGTGAGCTTTTATCTCGTAATCAATAATCATTGAGTGCTTCAAGGTTAACCCTCATATGGTTGATTGTGATGTTATGATTTTAATACGGCGAATCAAAGGTTCCGATAACAAAGATGAATGATGATTTCATATATATTAACTATCACATGGAGATCTAATATTTATTTCACCGTGATTTATTTTATTTGGATCTAAAATTATTTAATTGTTCGATTAATTCCTCCCTGATATACTCGTTTAATTAATCAAATGGCAATACAAATTATTAATTTTGCACAACTATACGATATGTGCTCTCGTTATAAACATTAATAATTATCTCTTTATAATTTACATCATTAGCCTCAATAGCCTGTTCATGTTAGATAAAATTGGTAATGTCTGAGGGGCTTAACATACTCTTTTTAAATTGCGTCTTTGAGATGCAGAGCACCGGGATAGGAAGATGGTGGAGAAAGAAGAGCAAAGGATCTAAGGCAAGGTGAAAGGAAAAAAAAAATGGTCGGTACATTTTTTAACAGACAAGACGAACTGACTCGGCGCGGCCTTTGACTCGGTAGCTTACACGCTGATTAAGACACCCGATACAATTAGGCGGCAAGGGAGAACCTCAAAAGATGGGCATGGAAGAAGGGCTATGCCAAAAGGTAGATGGAATTGAGGCAGGCATACCGGGTGTCTGCTTCGAGAATCCATTGGCGGGATAAACCTTTGGAGCCCATAGAAAAGGTGATACCCATGGATTTTAACCCACTATCCACCACTTTGAATACAAATGAAACTAATCCCGATAGCCAGTTCCCCCGCACGAGCCTGAAAAATTTCTGAGAGGTTGAGTGATGTCAAGAAAAGTGCAATTGATAAATAAAACTTGATAATTTATTCAAGGAAATGGAATAAAAAATAACAAACCGGTGAAAATGAAAATGAGACCACCTGTGATCTCCATGAGTATCAAGCTTGCTAGCACGCGTTCAATTGCGTACACCATTTTTATTTCTCAATTCAAAGAGATCAATCTTATCCGTAGATGGAGTTCCACATGGAAAGTTGGGAGGAAGGAAGAAGTGCATTTTGAGTGGCGGGAGAAGACTGGCAGCTGACAGTCAATCCTTGGGATCTTAATCTCATGGGCGCGACACGCTCCGACAAGGAGTACATGTATGGAAATAAAAGGTTGAAAAATAAAGGAGATACTTGGTAGCAGTTGCTGAAGAAACAGACCACAAGTTACGAATGAGAATAAATAAAAGTAAAAATTGGCGAAGAGGCTTCATGGACGATTGAGAGTAGATCGGTGAATCCGTCGCTCTTGGTGCTTTTGCGAAAAAGGGGGATGAGAACTTCTCTCGGTCAACTTGACCGTATAGAGATACCCTGAATTATTCATACTACTTTGTCGTTGCCTCCAGTCTGGATTCAAGACCACGGTGTCCCTTCCTTCTCGACTGTTACCTCTTGTTTCGACGTTTTCGGCGAGTCTCACATGCCATCACAACACCCCTGCCATCGACTCCTCACTCCTTGAAAACTCTGTACATGGTCTTCTTGGTTTTATCATTCCACTATGACCATCATACAGATGCTGATGACACTTCATCATCATCTAGGAACTACCTAGTGCAACGGAGGAAATTCACAGAGTGAAAAAATAAAAAATGTGCCATAACACCAGTGCAACTGCACTGAAAAAAAAAATTACCAGAGAATTATTTTTTGAAAAATTGTTGGATTAACCCACAAAAATATAAAAATGATAATTGAAATGTTAATAATAATGATAAATCATTATTTATTTATCTTCCGATGCATTCTGAGAATAAAAATTTTTTCGTGTGAATTTTCGTGTCTCGAATTTGTTTAATAAAAGTAAAACCGTGTTTAAAAAAAAAGTGATTTTTTTTTCTCAGTGTGCAGTCAAGTTATACGGCTTGGTGGATGCCGTGAGATACTGTCATTCAATATCTTGTTGGGGAGTTGAATATGATGCCGGATCGGTGCAAATGCAACAACTTACAGCGATCGTATTATAAGAGACAAGCATGTTGGGTGGTGTGAGGAAGTCCATGTACACTTTGAAGAGAAAAATTCAATTTCATGGGTAGTTGACGAGCAATTGCCAAGACGATGATGATGATCTCATGATGAAGATGATGTGTGATCTCCAAAATGATTGAGCGGAGGGGATCGATCGAATTGATTTTTCTCAGGCCGTTCGAGTTTCATTGGTGGTTGATATTTCATACAGACCAGGGTAACACGCTATATCCTCCATCGTCATCCTCACCCTCTCGTATAACTATAGATGGTATGTATTGTTTTGCATGAGCAAAGTACCCTTGAACAAGTGCGGTTTCGCGTCCGGGCCCTCTCATCCGTACACCGAGTGGTTGGGTTTTCTCCCACACCGTTGAGTTTGCTAGAGTACACAAAACCGAGGATACAACGAGGTACCTCTTCCCGTATAAAAATAAAAAAAATTGCCGGAATTATCGATTAACAGGATGAGGAATAATGCAGATACTCTTCGGTTGAAGACAAGAGGGTAGATGAAAAAAGCGAGTCTACCGTAAAGTATGTGAAAAGAAAAAGGAAACGATTGGACATTCCATTGGCAAACGATTAAGTCTTAAACAGGGGTCCATAGAATGCACCACACGACGTCGAATGAATGTCCTCATTGTCTCAACAGAGTGCAGGAGCGTGAGAAAACTTTACACACGATAATTCCACCCAGCATTTTCAAGTATTTCGATATAATTAAAGCAATACATTTTCGTTAATCGTGAGGATGTTTAGTGTTGAGAGGCCAAGCTCAACCCAACACTTCGAATCTTATTCACCCAGTGGAGTATTTGAGATCCTAAGTGTCTCAGGATTGTGGATATGCTGGTAGAGGGTCTCTACTGCTCCTGGAAATCGAACCTGAGGGGGAAATTTGGAGTTATAGCTTCGATATACCCGAAACAAGTCATCGAGACTTATGTCGCTTATGCGGAGGATTACATCCCGTATTACAGAGGACAAACATGTCTTTCGTTTTGCCAATAAGTATCATGAGCTTATTTCCCCGCATCTCATGCATAGGGGGTGAAATATGTTGGCGTGAGAGACAAGGGTCGGGGGTTGAAAACCATTTTCCAGATCGAACGCTCAAGCCAGACTACTTAAATCTTCTCTAGACATACACCTTGGAATTTTTCTCCACCCGTGGATTTTAGCTTCTTTTTTTTCGAAAAAAAAAAAAATAAAAAATCTTCTGCTCGACTTCTCTCCTCCTAACGAGCCACCCCCGGTCCTGAATACTTTACCAGTAGCGGCACAGAGGGTGAAGTGCCTCAGAAAAGCGCACCCCCAACCTCCACCGGTGAAGTATCTCTCTGGTCCTCCAGAGTCGACTGCCAGGGGTCGGATCTTTTCCTTGTAATTAATTTAAGCGACCGCTTTTCACCCCTCAGCCGCTATCTCACCCCCCCACAACTCTCAGTGGGCTTTTTTTCCAGCCGTAATACTTTTTCCCTTAACGGCAACGATGACCCTTCCATCCGTCGCTCCACCATGTCCACTCGACTCACACGACACATCAAGATTTATTAATCAAATTATCATTGAGGATGAAATTAATTTCGCGGTGATAGTTTCACAATTTTTTATATAATCACTCTATTTTAATTGCTGAGAGGATCTCGAAACGGGCCGATTGGAGTTGAGAGTGCGAGGTGAATCTCAGATGCGTAAAAGGTGAGAGTTGAGGGAAGAAAAAAATTAAAGTAAAAAAGATAAAGGGTGATCTGTAGGCGCGCCGCGAGAAACCGTTTATTACACGGTAGGTGGAGGTGGAGGAGGTGGAGGAGGTGGAAGAGGTGGAGGAGGTGGAGGTGGTGGAGGAGGTGGAAGAGGTGGAGGAGGTGGAGGGAGATGAGAAGGAGGAGGATGAGGAGGAGGAGGGCGAGGAGGGGGAGAACGAGGAGGAGGACAGAAAAACCTGCGGTTACCGAATGAGGTAAAAGGTATAAACCAGAAGCAGATGAGAGAGATGAAAAATATTGGGTAGGTTTGCACGTCGATACGGAGGTGGAGAATATTCGAGATGCATTATTCATGGGGTGTGAGAAGATACGATATGATCCAATATGTGGGCTTACGCATATAGGCACCGTACCTATTCTACTTTCAACGAGTTACGTTCAAGGTGCGCCCCTAAGCTCGTGAAAATTGACGCCGGAATTTTCCTCGTTATTTTTTCTCCAGCTACAGCTGTTCATTTTTCACCCTCCCTCAGACCTTCACCGATTTGCCTCGGCATTTTTCAGTGGCAAAGAAGAGCAGAAAGAAAAAAAAAATGAAAAATTTGGGAGAGAGAGGGAGAAGGGTTGGAGAGAGTTTTGTGTACACGCACGTGTGCAAAGTGCTGGAGCGAAAGGACGAGATCGCAGAAGACGGTGAAACGGCAAGCAAACGCCAAACGTATTAACACACAATGAGATACTTTTGTTTTTGTATTTCGCTGGATTATTCTTTTCGCCATTGGCTACCAGTGGAGAATCCTTGTCGGGCTTTGCAAACACTACCGGGTGATCGGGTGATTTTTATTCCACCAGTTGATTATGATTTTTTCAGCGATCAGATGAATTGTCGACCTGAGAAATATTCAAAAATTTGATACCAGATTTTGAACGACCTGGGGACCACTTGGGGCCCAACTCTTACATTTTTTTAACTGAAATAAAAGCTCTACTCACTAAATACATTTGTGGAGAACACCGCGTATGTAGACGGAGAGTTAAATCCCTCTCTACTGCTCCATTGTGTGCGAGCTCGTTGATAAATTACCGAATAATTGTCAAATGTGAGAAAAACAAAAAGTTTAAGAAAACAGAGTGTACCCCAGGTAGGAGAGGGCGTGTAATATAAAAGAAGCTTTTTTTTTTACTCGTAAACTTGAATAAGAAAAGGTGGGGAATGCGTGGGTTATTGTGAGTGTAAACAAAATGCGCTAAAAAAAAAGGCTCTTCTCTTCCTTCACACGAATTTTACGAGTGTGAATGCTGAAAAGATCACGAGTTAAATCGAATGTGAGGCCATTCGAGGGAGGGATGGATCTAAATTCGTTTGAAAAATTCAGCGCAACCGTGGAAACGCCTCACACGTACACAATCGCATCGGAACAAACACATGTAGAAATAATTCGTTGGAGAAGGCACAAAGGCGTGGTGACACTGACGAAGGACCGGGCACTGGTGATTTATCGATTCGGTCCAGTTGGAGGTAAAAAAAAAAAATTGCAAAAAAAGCTGTGGAGAAAAAAAGATGCCGTTAAAATTTCTCAAATCAGTTGCGTAAAACGGTTGAAAAATTTGTAATCAACGATTTAATTTCACTGGACGTGCGGGTGAATTTATTTTACCTCTGATTCGTGACCAGAGATTTCCAAGAGAAAATCTAGCGGGATAACGCCCGAAGAGTGTGAACAGACGATGGAGGGAGGAGATTAAAAATCCTCGTAATTAGTTGATTGAGTTACCTCAGTCAGTTTACCAAGTCGATGTCAAAGGGTGAATTTTTTTCACTTTCCACGGGCTATTCCAAACACGCTGAGAAATACTGAGGATCAAATCTCAATGACGAGGAGATATAAATAGAAATAGGAAAATTACTGAAACAGTTGTAACAAATCCCTCGTAAAATCTCGAAGACAGTGACAAAGTGAATGTCTAGAGCCCTCGATGATTTCGGTTAATTGTCGACAGGGACATTTTTCACTCAACACCCGAAATCCGTGAAACACTGCGAACTTTCCATCTCGTAAATATCTCCAGGGTACACCCTGAAAGGGCTAGAGGTTCAAGATGTCTTACTCTTCTCGAGAGATTTGAACCTCTGACGGTAGAAAGGGGAAAATGTCTCCGGGTGTCTCCCACTTGTTCTGTAAATATCCCATAGACTTGTAATGACATCCGGGATAACGAAAATTCTCCATTGAGAATTATCAAAGAGTTAATATCACCGCCATCAACACCAGCAAATCTCCAGAAAAATCACTGTCCCTCATTTCCTCGTGATTTTTTCTTTCTTCAGAAGACCTCTCCATTTCTCCATTTACGAAATAGGAATATCAGTGTTGTCGCGTCAAATTCCAGGATCGGACATCCACTTTGGAGACCTTATGGTCTGTCAGCCCCGAAGGGGAAATACAGTGACGAAAGCTAGTTGGGGGAGGAGAAGATCCCGAGTGGTCGTCGAAAAACATGACCAATTCCACCAGCCTAAGCCGCCGATAATGCCCAACCTGTTATGGTTTTATGACAATGACACCATAATATTCTCTCCTCTACTCTGGGCTATAAAAAAAACACCAAATTGAGTATAAAAAAACAGCAATTTTCATAGTACAGATATATAAATCAGTCTAATGCGATGCGGGAAAATCCCAACATTTCTCTTCACTGATTTAGTATCGAGTAGAAGTACCAACGCCCTCGAGCATCGCCCCAAGTGTTGCTTCCCACTCACACATCTACCACTCTTAACCACCAGTAAATGATCACAAATGTCCACCAACGTCATCATGTCAAGCATTCAGAGAATTTCCTGAACTGCTGACCGCAGTTATTACGAACGAAAATGCATTTAACATTCGTCGGATTTGCGGACACATCGAAGTGGTGATGCTCTCGAGCATTGGTGGGTTGCACTGATGGTGACAGTTCAATTCAAATTTTAGTATTCGGCGGTTAGAAATGTTCACCACAAAACCGCATCTGTGATTTCTGGTGGGTTTCCTCTTTTCAACGTCTCCCATGCACCAACATTCCAACACCTGTTACTAAACATTTCAATTGGAAACTAAAAAGAGTAATTTAATACCCGAAGAGAAATTGAATGAACACCAGGTGGATGAAGACATCAAGGATGAATACAACACCGGTAACATTGAAGATAAATCAACCCGAGTGATCAATTCTCCCCCTCATTTTATAATTTGACGCCATTCAACTATCTCAATAATTTTTTCAAACAATTTCCAGTAAATTTCTCAAATTTTCCCACCAAATGCCATAAATTTGTTGATTAAAATTTGATTATTTGTTTAAACGACAGGATATGGAGTTCCTGGTGATGACTCCCCGTAGGAAACTGGACACTTTGATTAGCCGAACCTAACCGAATCCTATAATGTCACACGTCATTCGTTCTCCGAGAAATAAATAAAGAAATGACCAACGGGATGACCAAATGACGAAGAAAATTCAATACGTCAGGCAAGCAGGATGCGGCACGTATCCCGTTGACAGTCGTAAACGATTCTCGATGCATACGTTTGGAAACATGAAGGGCACAGAGAGGGATGAGGTGGTGAATGTGTAAGAGAGAGGAAGAGGCTGGTTTGGTGGCACAGGGAGATTTGCCAATTTGCCACAGGCGTTATGCAGGTGGTTAGCCAATTGTACTCTCACCATCAAAATGTGCTAGAGTGAGAGAAGTATGCGTTGCCAACCGAACGAGAGGATTCGAGGCGATGTAGGTTGATGTGATTAATATGCGCAAGATTAATATGCGCACGAGGTGCAGTACCAAAACGGTGGATGGAGGAGAGCAAGAGAAATTTCTCTCTTACCCAGCTCTACATCTCTCTCATGGGTTTTCTCCCTCATACCCCCAACAGGTCCAACCTCTGGGAGCACATTCTCTCATCCACAACCGTTTCCTCCACTCATCCCCCATTCTCCCTTCATTTCGTATGACCATTTAGTAATTTCTGTCACGAGTCAAGCGCTACCCCGTCGTTTACTATAAAACGTACCACCGTTCACGCATACGTATTCCCCTGGAAAATAACATTGCTTCACCTGACCAACGAGGTTGAACAATTATTGGACATGTGTCGAGGACGAGCCTTGCTCATAACATTGTCTATCCAACAATGTGACGTATCATTTCCACTGACGACACTGGACCAATTAAAATCGAGAATGAATGCAGTGGTCTAGGGGATGAAAAAAAAAGACATCAACTTCTGGAGCTCGAGTTGGCTAGGACGTCTCTATATACCAGTATAATAATAAAATCAACATTTTCCCTTACATGGAAAATGACTCTCTGGAGATGGTGTGAGGACAACTCCTCCCTCTTTCTACCACGCCCCAGAGCCCCCCCCAAGGTGCTCACTTGGTGGTATTACAACTGCTGAAACACCAAGAGGAGGATAAACTCCTCTCTACGTGCAGTACATGTAGAAAGAGATGAGGAAAATGTGGGGGGAGGATTTCTAGGAGGCGGAGCTTACTATTTCTAGTCGTGGAGTTTCTCGCGAACGCCAGCCTCTGGATAAATCGGTGCATGTGTATCTGGTGAGGAGGAGGACAGAGATGACAGAGAGAGAACAGAGAGAGGACAGAGAGAACTGGGAGAACTGGTAGGGGGTGGGCTGAGTGGAATGAAAGTGTCGATCTTGGATGCTGAGGGAAAATGGTCAGATAACTCGCGCAAGTCTGCACCAGGTGGAAACTGTAGATAGCTATTTGCTTAGGTGGCGGGGGGCACCAAGGGGTGGATTTGTCGGGGGTGGTATGGGGATGAAATGTACTTTCAAGACGGTATTCGTACATGCAACGCGCCAGCGCTGCTCCGCCCTTACCAGCACCTCAAAAGTCCTCAGTAACCAGAAACGATAGGAGGAGTACCCGACGCAACTTTCTTTTTAACCTTGCGCGGAAAATCCAAATGTCACCCTCAATTTCACATGGCTATGTACAAATAAAATCAATATTTGGATATTGAATGAAAAAAATATCCGGAAAGAGATCGTTTGTGGAATTATATGTGAATATTCATTTACCGAGAGGAGGTAAAAAAAATGATATATTAATGCGAATATACACGTGTGTAATTCAATAATTTCCGTTTGTGATGCGGTAATTCGAACGTCGGCTCGTTAACGTTTCGTCGTTATAATGAGTATCCTGTTACATTTCCACGGGCAGAGAAAAAATAATAACGAGAAATAAAAAAAATGGAATACTGGATTTGGGGTGGAAAATGCCGAATGAGTCAAATTTGGGGGGTGAGAGGAAAAAGGAAAATCTCAATAAGAAATTCATGGAGAGCCATCGATTTGAAATTTATTGATGGGATGGATTTTCGGTGGGTGGTATGATGAATGACCATTTGTAACAATCGATTTCAGAAATTTGAGATGAATATTGCAGACATCAATCGGAGGGGAAGGAGAAAATAGGGGAGGGGAAGTTAGAGATGACCAGGAAGGGAAATTGTTGAATTGACGGTGGGTGGACGCACGTACGCATGTATTCTCTGGAACGTGGTATTCCGTCATGCAGTAGAAAAGCACTTATCCTCATTTGTATTCTTAGGGCAATCTACGTTGGGGCATAGCTGTCCTTGATTTGCCATTACGTACTAGGGAATTAATTGATAATCAAATTGGTCATTCCCCCTCGCGCCCTTTAGAGCCTCTCACCCCTCGCACGTCCAGTTTGTTAACCACCCCTCCCCTTCTCTCTCCTAAAAGTGGTCATTTCCTCTTTATATTATTTTTTTTTTCGCCAACTCGTCTTTGTCCCACGTCCACATCGAAAAAAAAAGAAGTGTTTTTTTTTTTCACTTTGACGTGGTGAAGGCGACGGTACATAACGAGCACCGGGCGTTACAGGAGGCAATTAAAAAATTGTTGAAAATATTTTTTTCTTTGGGGTGATTACCGTTTGACATGTCACTTCAATCCAATGTTGGCGAAGCAAACGTCATCGACATTGAAAAATGAATAAATAAAGTGTTTGTGTATTTGTTGCAGTTATGATATGTTCATTTGCATAAAATATTTCAGAATTACATGGCACTTTACGAAGGGCCCCCTAATTATTTGACTAAAGATGGTTGTCAGTCATGGAAAATACGACACGATATTCACGATCCCGTGGATATGTGGCTCAGCTGAAATTTTGAACTCACCGCAGAGATATAATTCTAGAATGATTATCGGATATACTAGGCATACAATTTGAATTATCCGAGTTACTGCTCTGGATGTGAAAATGTCTGACAGCCTCGACATTTGGTTAATCAACGCAGCTACGGCTAGATACAGACGTTGACATGACCATGCATTCGGAAGTATATTTTACTAATGAGCTTGGTGCCTATCAAAATTAAACTAAACATGAAATTAAATGTAGCCAAATGGAAAGGTAAAAAAAAATATATAAATATAAAAATAAAAATGCAAATGCCCTCGATTAAGGGCAATAATTTCCGGATGCTTTTTCAAATTTGTAGAATTAGAGATGAGTGGAAAATGAGTAGAGGATGGAAAAGAGCAAAAGGGGGGTTTATTCGCGTTATCAATTCTCTGACAAATATCTGCGCTTCGACGACTACACACGTTCATGCGTATGCAATCACAGCACAAACTGTGCAACTAAAATAGCCCAACGTTGTATTCAAAACCCACGCGACTCCTGTTCAACTGAACCTCTCTCGTCCATCGCTTTCTGTATAGGTATCGACTGGTTTCGCTCGACACGTTTCATTTCGACATCATATTACGTCCGTTTCACCGCGGAGCTTGAAATATTGGTGAGTATATCGTTCTGTCAACCCAACCACCACAAAACCCTCACCACTGGTCCACCCTCAGTCACCCCATTTCAAAACGTTACCCAAACTACTCCCCCATCCACCAATCCCCAAACCCTCACGTGTATATGTACGCGCATCTCGTCAACAACTGCGATCCGTTCTGCCAACTGCCAACTCGCTAATGTATCGCTCATAATCCAGTCCAAATGGATAATCCACTTGGCTTTGATTCTCCTAATTTTAATCCCTCAAATCGTCCAGAAGACAATATATTTCAATTGCACCCTAGAGTACAAATTCTCAGAAAATTCATACCAACAACTCGCAATTTTAAAAAGCTTTTCTCCCAACTCGACGGCCAATTAAACCAGAATTAGCTACATATTCCCCCGAAAGTATGAGCAGAACGAAAAAAAAAAAAAAAAGGAAATCAGGGAGGCAAAAGTGCGGTGAATAGAGACGGCAACACCGTCAAAAGGTGATCCTCTAAACGAATGGGCTCCATCGTTTGGCAATTAGGGTATTAAATTTGAAAAAACGCAACATTTTAATTGGTTTTTAACATTGAAAAATGTTGGCTCTGTTCGGATCCCGGCGGACTGCCGCCACCTGGTACTATCATATAGTTTATTTAGTAAATGTAATAGTACTTACGTCTGTAGGGTCGTCCTTCCTCGGGCGTTGACCGCTCGGTGTTTTCGGATCCGGGTGTTGCATTAGCATCACGATCCTCTTCATCAGGACTTGGTCCACGATTTGAGGCAGTAGTTGAACCAGGTGCATTGCCAAGTGGCGAACGACTCGCTGAACCCGCTGGACTTTGGGGTGCTGTATCCTGACCAGGAGCTGATAGTCCACCACCAACACCACCCGACGATGGTAATGATGGTGAAAACATATTGGACATTCCTGACAGTGAACTAATACTAGCGAGACCCGAAGAGACACTTGTATTTCCGGTCTCGACTTTCAGACACTTGCTAGGTGGTGCAAATGCCGATGGACCAAGTGGTCTGAATGCACCAAATGGCAGACGTGGATCAAGGGGATGAAGAAATTGATGTGGCAGATGTAGCATGTGATGGAGACCGTAACCGAGCGATGCTGCTGTGCTGAATGGAACATGAAGATCTTTCGAATCCGTCACCTTTGGAATATAACGACAATATGAATAAAGCTGTCATTATATTATATACCGTGCAAAATAAAAATGCGTGCAGCATGCAACGGTGTTAATGATCTTATTGCTTCATTATTTTTCGTTAATATGCCAGCAAATGCAAATATGAATTTTAAAATGTCATTTTATTTTTCGGCTGTCCTCTCGTTATGGATTTAATGAAACTGCAACAGCATTCAGCGAATGACTTTTTTTTTACTGGATAACGGCCAACCAAAGGCAAATAACTCGTTCATTGATAGGAGAAATATTCGATTTCAAAGCGCGATTCCCCATCGATTTAATGTCAATCTCCTCTACCTATTGCAGAGATGAAGAGATATAGGTAATAGAAATTTCATGCTGTAGAATAATAATTTCATGCAAAGCAACAGCAGGGGATCGATCAATTGGGGATAATGTGAAAACTAACTTGTGGATTGAAGGGTCGCTGCATTCTCAAGGCGTCGGGGATACCCCCGGCCTGTGAAAACACGACCAAGGATGGTGGTGGTAAGTGATTCGGCACGTATGTCGAATTATCCATCTAAAACAAACCGGGCCATTTCCTCTATTTGTCATTTCACCATTTTTCATCTCTCTCAGTTTTCAAACAATCGATATTCTCCATCAAACAAAATAAAATACACCCCCCCCAAAATTCAATTATTCAATTAATTAAAAGTTCAAAATTCTGTAACAACGATAACGAGTCAAATCGAGCATTAACGCACAACAGAGACAAAGAGGAAGGGAAAATTCCAAATGGTATGAGCAAATGTGAAATTTCAAAGCCGATCGATCGCACACGTTTGGCATTAACCAGCCACGCAAAACCAAATTGCGTGGACAAATGCGTAACCGCAATGGTCACGGCATCCGCATCGCGCGGCACGATGGGCATCCAAATGTATTACAGTGTGAAATCAAAATCAAATTGGTTTTATATTACATTTCGACGTTTCGTCTATCCCCTAAATGTGTATACTCGTGGATTATATAACTGTGGTTTCATCCATAATTGTCGTTTGGTCACTCAAAATCATTTCACCTCCTTGTGCGTTAATTCTCATCCGCCCTCACCTCCCACCCATAAAACCTCATCAATCACCGGAATATCTATTATTAATCGTCCATTCGATTTTTCATCCCCTGCTCTTCCCTGTTTACAAAAGCCCACTCTTTTATGACTTCACCCATCGAACAATTAAACGAACCCATTATCACTATGCAATTACACTAGTTCACCGAGCTAACAGCTCTGACAAATATTACCCGGTAATAATCCGATAATTTATCCTCATGAATCTGATATATTTAAACAATATATTGATTAATAATATTTACAGTGGGACCGCTGTCCTTCCACATGGCTCTGGCTCTTCTCTCCTCCACTCTATCAATCCGAAGATCAATCTTCACTGATTGACTCGAGACAATTATCGAGCCGCTGTCAACACAACTTTATACTTCATTCAACGAAGTACAAAGTACCTCGATTCACCTCACTCGAACAAATCAATTCGTCATTGTAATGGGCTTTTTTTGAAATACCCGCGCAACCGACAAAAGGACCTAACCTGCTTTGACTGTCACGCGAGTAGAGCACTCTCACCACGCACGTTTAAACCGGCACAACAATCAACACAATTCAAATTTTTTCCTCTTAAAAACAACCCCTATCAGACAATAATCTAATAATAAAAATACATTGTTGAACAATTATGATGAAAAAAGGTTGAATAAAGCACGTCAATGAATTTTAAATTTTCAAATAAATAGAGCCAAGTCATGAAGGGGTTGGTGATATTTTTTAAATACCAAGATAAATCCCGCGAACACAGTAGACCTAACCTCAACCCTTGATTGTGTATACATTAAATGGGTGAGCTCAATGATTATCGAAATGTTTATATCAGTAGCTGATGACAACCGTTGTGCCTCGGTGTCGAGAGACAAACTGAGAAAGAGGAGAATGCTGAACCCAGGTGTCGTGAGTGTATGGGTGGACTTGGTTGTGTATCAATTGGGGAGGGACTGCTGGATGGAGAGAGAGATAGAGTGAGATATGAATGGAAGTGGAAGTGGGGAAGTGATATTTTAACCCAGTGTTTGAAGTAGGCAAGAGGAAGGCGCCAGGGCCGGTGAGCTACCTCGTGGACATGCGAGTGCAGACTGAATGGGTAGCATTGGAGTGAGGCTACTTACCCACGTTCCCCTCGTGCACGACGGCAACGGCGGCCAAGGTGGTGGAGGCGGTCGAGGCCGACGCTGATACCAATCCTCAAATATATCCAAACACAGCCACCACTCACTCCTCGCGTGTGCGCGTGTTTCCGCCGGCCATAACCCCACAGTTCCGTTCTCAACACGCGATGTATTCTCATACTAAAATAATAATAATAATGATAATAATAATAATAATGTGTCATCACCACACACCTACCACCGCCACCTCTCAACCATTTATTCTCCCACATTTCCATTCTACTTACCTACTGCTGGTTGTCATATCAATTGTTGGTAATAATATCCACAGAGGATTGACTGAAGTGGAGGCTCAGTGCTGGGGGTTGGAATGACTCCAGCGACATCGTAGTACTCCACCCCCAGAGAGGGAGGGCGCCACACGCAATGTTGGGGTGTCCATCAAGTCGACGGGGTGAATTTTATTTTTTGCGGGATGAATGCTTTTTGTTTTTATTTGTTTAACTGAAATTTAGCCGACTGTCGAACGAGCGGAAGGGGGAAGCCACTATTGTGGAATTTCAAATGAAAAAAAATATTCAATATACTGAAGATATACTACTAATAAATTTATATTTTTAAATGAGCGCGTTGTCCTAGTGGTAACGTGCTCGACTGGCACGCCGACGGCTAGGGTTCGATCCTAGCCATTATTCATTTTTTTTTTTATTTAAATAATTCCATTTTTATCTTTTTTAAATGACTAATCAATGAAAATATCGTTTAGACACTGAATTTTTGAAAATTGAGAAGATATCCAGTGAAATTGACAAATTTGAAATTTTTTTTAAAAATCCCTTTGCAAAATATATACGCCTAATGAAAATATATTATCAGGATGAGCGCGTTGTCTTAATGGTAACGTGCTTGCCTACCACGCCGACGGCCCGGGTTCAATCCCGCCGTCATTCATTTTTTTTTTTTAATAATAATCAATCGAAATATCCCTCTGCAAAAATATAAGTATAGAAATTGAAAAATTCGAAATTTTTGAAAAAGTATCAGGAGAATATGAACATTGAGGAGCTATTCACTGAAATTTTCACTGAAAGTGAAAAATTAGAAATTTTTTAAAAAGTATCAGGGTAACATGAACATCGAGGAGTTATTCACTGAAATTTTCACTGAAAGTGAAAAATTCGAAATTTTTGTAAAAGTATCAGGGGAACATGACAATCGAAGAGCTATTCACTGAAATTTTCACTGAAAGTGAAAAATTCGAAATTTTTGTAAAAGTATCAGGAGAACATGACAATCGAAGAGCTATTCACTGAAATTTTCACTGAAAGTGAAAAATTCGAAATTTTTGTAAAAGTATCCGGGGAACATGACAATCGAAGAGCTATTCACTGAAATTTTCACTGAAAGTGAAAAATTCGAAATTTTTGTAAAAGTATCAGGGGAGCATGACAATCGAGGAGCTATTCACTGAAA
>NW_011887755.1:1104187-1158784 GCF_000806365.1 Fopius arisanus
TGAAAGTGAAAAATTCGAAATTTTTGTAAAAGTATCAGGGGAACATGACAATCGAGGAGCTATTCACTGAAATTTTCACTGAAAGTGAAAAATTCAAAATTTTTGTAAAAGTATCAGGGGAACATGACAATCGAGGAGCTATTCAGTTTTCAACCAATATTTCGATTTATTAGCCATTTACAAAAGAAAAAATTGGAATTATTTAAAAAAAAAAAATGAATGACGGCGGGATCGAACCCGGGCCGTCGGCGTGGTAGGCAAGCACGTTACCATTAAGACAACGCGCTCATTCTGATAATATATTTTCATTAGGCGTATATATTTTGCAAAGGGATTTTTAAAAAAAATTTCAAATTTGTCAATTTCACTGGATATCTTCTCGATTTCCAAAAATTCAGTGTTTAAACGATATTTCCATTCATTAGCCATTTAAAAAAAGATAAAAATGGAATTATTTAAAAAAAAATAATGAATGCTGGCTAGGATCGAATATAATTTCATTAGTAATATATCTTCAATATATTAACTAATTTTTTCCATTTGAAATTCCACAAAATGTGGCTTCCCCCTCCCCCTCGTTCTACAGTCGGCAAAATTTCAGTTAAACAAATAAGAAACAAAAAGCATTCATCCAGGGAACATAAAATTCACCCCATCGACTTGATGAATAAAACGTCAACTGGTTTTTAATTTTTTTATCGTGTCGTTTATGATACATTGATTTTTTAATACATATGTACAGAAGAAACTATTATATTTGAATAGCATGCCCAAGAATACACTGTGAACTACCGCGAATTAATTACTCAACACGATTTTAAAATATATTATTAATTGAAATACTCCGAAATATCTCTAGTATTTTATTTTTTGAACGATTGACGATATTTCGTTGTGGGGGATATAAATGAGGTTTGTATTCGCCTTGGTGAGTTTGTTTAAACAATCCAGGAAAGAGTTTTATTGCGCTTGCAAGTGGAAGTTTCATGTGCGTTCATAATAAGAACAATTAATTAATTTTTTCAATTTTAATGCAGCCCTTTAATTCCGAACTATTAATGATACGCTCGATCCCCTACAATTTTTTTTTGTAATTCATAAATATAAGTGCACAATATCTGAAAATTAAGAAAATTCAGAGATTGCAGATTCACAAATTTAATTTGAAAACACAGTTACACGATAACACAAATTAATACTGGCAAATGGCCGAAACACATTATATGAATCTGTTACATCAACAACAAATAACAGTAACCGTGGTAAAAGTAGGCCTTGTAATTTTGAACGCACATGTCTATAATTCTGGCAAACTCATCACAAAATTTAACACGAATTTCATTTATCATTGAATCCCGTTTTTATTATGTGCATTTGAATGAAGCAATTGAATTTCTCTTTTCTTTAAATTTTCTGCGAACAAGGGAATGTTTTTTTTTGGAGATGGGTTGAGGGTGAATCCCTTAATCGGTGAATTTGCGGTTGGGATTGCTCCCGAACAGGGCTGAACGAACCTCCGGAACCAATTGTTGGGCAATTAGCTCTAGTCTGGATTCCAATGTATTGCTGATCTTGATACGACCTGAGGAAAAAATCACAACTTCAACTACACGAAAAAACTGAAGTTGTCAAAAACGTAAAGCTATCCCTATTATGAATTATGAAATATCTAAACAATTTTTTTGTAATCGATTTAATGGGTTAAAAAAGTGTCCTCTAATGTTTTCCCCATGAATCAATTGTCTTGAATTAAAGCCCTAATTAATGAAAATAATGAGTAATTACCTCTGCCAGCAAGTAGATCAACACCTCCACAGCTGTCAGCCGACAGAAAGTTGTCCGTATCAACCTTGAGAATAACATCCTTCTTGGAAACTGCCTTATAGTTATCCTGAACCTCTCCGAGGATCGACTCAACAAGTGGAACATCCATTTGACGAACACGCAGGAGAACATTATGCTCCATCAGCTGATAAAGAGCCTGAATAATCAGGAGCTTCAACACCTCGGTATATCGTGCACGATCATGAGCAATATCAGCGAGTCGTTTTCTGGCCTCATCGAGGCAATTCCGGACATGATCCTCACGCACCTTGAGGACCTTGAGTCTCGCCTGATTAAGCATGTTGGAGGATTGGCTGAAAAACAAACAGAGCAACATCTCAAAAATAAATTCTCCCAAAATCGCTGATTAAATACAAACAAAAATAGATGAACTCATGAATCACGAGTAACTACAGTGTCTGGAGACGAATCTCAGAGTTATTTATGAACTATGTGTACATTTTCTTCTGCAATTCAACTTGTTTCTCCTTCTTCTCGTAGTACTCCATGATCTTGAGACGCTGTTGTTGAACGAGACGTCCCTTCTCGATATTGAATTCCTCTTCGGCTTTGGCATCAATCTCCTCCGCCTTTTCGTTGGCCTCTTGCTCGATAAATGCCATCATGTGCTTGATCTGAAAGCAACCCCCGAGACAAATACATTACAACCCAATCTCTCTCATTGATTGACATATTAGTGCCACTCCCACTGCTCACGAAATCTAAGGGAAGACGGGTATAACCGATATTTGAAACAAATTTTATTTTCAATATTCATAAATCAATAATAAATTCATCATTTCCATTCGGCCTGGGACCTCGGTCCATTACAAAGAGAAATATATGGAAAAAAATATATGAAATTATTTCATCCCATGGATAATCAGATGAGACTTACTGAATCCACAAAAATGGGAATGGCTTGAATTTTGTCGAGACAACATCGTCACTCATATAATATACCCCCAAGAAATAGAGTTCGCTTCAGTACTCAATACAGTGATGTAAAACCGATAATGACACTGGGATCACGAAAATCAGAACATCCCCAAAAAGTTTATCAAGTATTATTGAATATCACCTGTTTTCTGACATCTGCATCGCTGAGCGCCATGATTGACTTGTATTTTTATTGACGTTTATCTGCACTGATGTAAACCAACGGCTACTGGCCAACTGATACTGCCAAAATAATAGAAGGATTTATTTTAGTTGAGAAAAAAATCCAACGGAGGAATAAGTCAACGCCTATCAGCACGACTGTCTTCGAGCACTGCCCAACTATGATCATATGACCACATATAACATGACTGCTGCGCGCGCAGACACCAGTCAATTGACAGTTTAAATCAAAAACTTCTTTTTCATGTGTGACAATTCGATTATCGAAATTATCTGAAAAATTTTGGATTTAAATAAAAAATCGTTGGGAGAATTTATCAGATTTTTTTCTTGTGTGTAAATCCCGGAGGAAATTTACGAATGGAATTTTTTGTTCACCAGCACAGGGACCTGCGTTGTCAGCTGATAGTCAGTCGATTCGATCCACACTGACAACGAGTGTAACGAGGACAAAACGATATCTCGAAAATCTCGAGAAGGCGAGCGCCACTGTCTCATGTCGATCGGCGCAATTAAAGCGACTCTCTGCATTTTCTGCCTCGATTTTTTTTTTCCATTAAAAAAAATCCAAGAGATTGAAAAAAAAAACTGTTTTCCTATATATATGTTGAACAGTATCGACTGCCAAACGTGTCTAGCTTCTGGTTGGTCGGAATAACGTGATATTTGTACCATAGATTTGTAAATAGTATTTATTCCGAGTGATAATTGGAATTAGCCTGTGAAAAAAAGTGACCATTTTTCAGTGGTTGTATAAAGAGAGGCTGGAGTACCGGGCGCTTCGGGTTGCTGATTTGAGTGCATTTGTGAAATTTGCTAATATGGCAGAATTTTGTGACTGTGGTGTTGTTTGACTTTGTGATTGAAGCTGAATAAACCGCAGGCAGTATTAGGTGATTGTGGATTCGATGGTGTATTTCGATAAAAAATGTATGGTGTCAGTATGAAATAAGTGTTGATGCACCACTGACGTGACATTTGGCTTTGTTAAGCGGGGGACATTGCCCGCCTAAATTCTTCCACATCCCAACATTGGGACACATTTGTATCAGTGGGGAAACAACAAGAAATATTGTCATTAATTTCAACGTTGGCCCAGTGTTTTCAGTTTATTTTTTATAGATACGGTATATGTACTATTGTTTATAATGAGTACCTGTGAATTCTCGGCGCAGGGGTAAAAAGCAGCTGGGAGAGCAAAATATAGGTACTGTTGTCTGTGGATTTTATTTCTCTCCTTCTCGTTTGGGATTTTATCGGGGGGGGAGCACAAGTTTTTTTTTTTTTTTCTCTTTGGTCGAGTCCTGGGGAATTGCCGAGAGGAGGAATGCTTCGGTTGATGCTCCTATAACCTTTGTCTTTACCTTGTGATTGTCAGACGTACTTTAAACACTTGGTGTCACTTTTTCATTGATAAAATAACGCACGTTTCATTTTATTCGCCCACTTTTTTTTTCATCACGTTATTGAAATAATTTTTAACAACTTTGGGGGGGGGGAACAAAGGTATCGTTTTTGGGGATTTTTGAGGGGTAGCCTGGCCATCAGAAATTGGCGTCAAGTACGGGGATGGAATTTTTCATACACCTCTAATTCATGTTCATAAATCATTAAATCCCGGGGTGTTATTCAGGATATTGGGATAACGAGCTCATCCAATTTTTGTGGTTATCCTTGTGATGCTTGAATATGGCTTGGAGTGGACACTGATCATTCAGCTGTCTCGGGGGTTTTTTCGTTGAATAAAAAAACATTGGCAAATCTGCCTGGGGTTACTTATCTTTGTCAGCGTTTATAGCATATTCATTGATTCATTTTATTATTTATTTGAAAAAATGCATTGATACGACGTTTTGAAGGCTAACAAGCGGTTGTGAAAGTGTTGAGGACGTTTTTATTCAAAGTGTGATTGATTTTGTACTTGAATTATCATTTTACGAGGGATACACAAACCATTGGAAAATATAAACAAGCAGAAATAATAACGTGAGACTTTATACAAAATGAGTGTGTGTGAGGATGACGTGCAACAGTAGGGGCATCAATGAATCAATGAATTTGGTAACAGAGAGATTGAAGAACATTATTCATTACAATTCAGCAGGTTATTGAAATAGGTGTGCCTAGGAGGGCTATGGCAAATCTGAATTTTGAACAGCCACCACGCAGTATAGCTACCGCAAGCCTATCATCACGTGGGGCTGGTGGTGGGGGCTTAAGCTCATCCACCCTAGTGGGTCATGTCACACCAACATCGGGCATGTTCTCTGGTTCATCGGCAAGTACCTCGAGTACAGCCAATTCGTCGATCGTTGGAGCGAGCATTTATCCCGGCACTGGAGCTGGTGCACAGGCCAGTGGACATCAGCAGCAGTTGTCGCCTATGGGAAGCAGAGGGCTGTTTGGACAGAGAGCTTTTGCTGACAGGCGTACCATGCCTGCTCTTGGGTCAGTCAACATTCAGTTCAACACCCAACTATCGACTTATCTCACGTTTTTACCTTTATTTTTATTTTTCATTTTCCGTTGAGATCACTGCCAGTTACATTGCTCTAGGCTTAAGATCATACCATCAGTATTTACACTTTGGGTTCCTTCCTTTTGGATTTACCATGAGTCATGCGTGCTTTGTCATATTTATGGATTATTCGAGGCTAACCACGTGTTTGTTGTTTTTGTTTCATGTTCTGCTATGGTTTGGTCTTTATGGTAATTTTGTTGAGGGAAAACGAGAGGATGAGCGAAGCGGTGGGGATTTGAGCTATCGGGGATTTGATAGTCATGGAATTTTTCATTTTTCCTAATTGCTAATTTATCTCAAATACCATCGAAAAGGAATTTTCTATTAAAAAATTGGCTGATATGTTTTTTTTTTAAATATTTGATTTTTGTAGACGGGTAGGTATTCGGTAAAACTGAAAAAAATTTATTTGTTTTGGTTTGCCATTTCGCTGCTGCATTAAAATAAATCTTGGAGAATTCAATAGAGAAATTTCACAGAACATCACGGAAATTTCTAAATTTATCACCTCGCTTCGACTCTGGAAGATTAATGAATTAATTAACTTGGTTTTATTAATGGGATGGGCTGTGAATTGAGTCGACTGTGATTAATAGGGGTTGTTTTGGTAAATTTACAGGAACTCTAATCCAATGGGTAGTATGGGAAGTTTTGGAATACCTCAAAGTCGGAGTTACGGATCTCAAGGTGCGATCAACAATTTCCATTCTGTGTTCGGTAGCGGCGGCGGTGGAGATACGAGTACTCCTCCACTGTTGGATCTCTCAGAGTTTCCTTCATTAACGAATAGGGGACAAGGTGATTCTATGCCACAGCCCAGCCCCATGCCAGGAAAGCAAGCTTATGGTTAGCTTAATTCAAGGACATAATGATTGTTTTTCCTCATTCACATTTTGTCCTGAATTCCTGTTAAGGATGTTATAATAATCTGGATTTTTTTGGCTTTTGATTGCAGTTGGTATGGTAAAGCAGCCTACATCTGAATCGAGTGAATTTACTATGAGTTCAGAAGACTTTCCAGCGTTACCCGGCACCCAGAGTAGGGACGGACCATCCCCGGGCGGTAGTGTTACAGGGGATAAGAGTTTGTCGGTGGGTTTAGGACCGGAAATTGGCCAGGATGTATTACAGAGTAACCGAGCGCCGGGTTCCGAAAAATCACAGGCATCGAAAAGAGGAATTCAGACATCGCAAGATGGTAAATCATCATTCCACCCAATCCTTTATTTATTTATTTAATAATTATTATGTCCAAATAAATTTTTTTTAACTAGAATTATTTCTCGTAAAGAATAAAATAACTCATCATTTTTTTTATGATTGATTCATCAGGCAAAGTGACGAATATACCGTCTAGTATGGTCAAAGACCAATTCGGTATGGTTGGACTATTGACGTTCATCAGAGCCGCGGAAACTGACCCAAACCTCGTGTCATTGGCACTCGGACAAGACTTAACAGCCCTAGGACTCAATCTAAACTCACCTGAAAATCTCTACCCAAATTTCGGTGGCCCCTGGGCGGAAACGCCTTGTCGACCGCAGGACATTGACTTCCACGTACCCCCAGAGTACCTCATCAATGCGTCCATAAGGTAAATCATCATGAGAACCAGTTTATTTCCAGTTTGTTGAATTATGTCAACTCACACCAATATCATCTTGTTTCCAGGGAGAAGTTGGCACCTGTTAAACTCAATCGGTACAAGGACGATCTCTTGTTTTATATGTTTTATACGAATGTTGGGGATGTGTTACAATTGGCTGCAGCAGCCGAGTTGTAAGTTGTTGAAAATTCAATCGATAAACAATTAAGACAATTAATTCACCTGGATTTTGATTCACAGATACACCAGAGAGTGGCGATATCACATGGAGGAGAAGGTCTGGATTACACAAGCACCTGGACTGGGCATGGTCGAGAAGACTTCAACGTACGAGCGTGGTACTTACTACTACTTTGATGCGCAAAGCTGGAGAAAGGTTGCTAAAGAGTTTCATCTCGATTATACCAAGCTGGAGAGTAGACCTCATCTTCCCACGACTTTTCATCAAGCTCAGCCTTGACTACAGGTGCATTTTTTTAATTCATCCGATTTCACACATTTTCCTCCCCTTTTCCTCACTTAAACCTCACAATTCCCCTCTTTTATCTATCATCATAGCTTAAGAATGTTTAGCCGTCCTCAAAAAAACATGATTTTTCCAATTTTGGATGAACATTCTTAACAGAATTAAACAGTGTGAATCAGTTCAAGATGGACGTTTAAACTTGTTTCAGATTTGCCTGCAGATTCTTGTGCTGTATGTGAAGCTGGCCGAATCCGGCCATTGTATAAATGAACAAATTTAATAATCTTTAATAAAAACATAAATTCGAAGAGTAAAAATATTTAATTGAATTATTGTAGTCTATAAAAATTGATGCTAGTGTTTAATTGGGGTGTCTCAGGGCTGCAGCAGCTTCTGATATTGTGATTACACTCTCTGATGCTTTGATAATATTGTGCTCGATGTAATTACGACTATTGTCTTCGGTATCGTCGAGAAAATATCTGTAATTTACCATAATTCCACAGCTATGCTCGGCACCCCTCGGCGAGGGGTCTGCGAGCCAATTTATTCGCCACATTATTGCTCCGTTTCGCAAGTGGAAATTCGCCACGTTGTTCAGGGCGTAATTCCTTCGTTTTTCTCGGTATAAATACCAGGCGCATGATCTCAGTAATGGGGTCTTTAGAAGACTTGCTAATTCGCTGTCGTTTATCCAGAGAGAATTGTTGAATAATTTCTTCAGAGCTGACGCTAAGTCCTCGGTTTTCAGGGCGTTTTTCAAAACCTCTGATTCTTCTTTTGTGAAGATTTTCGTTGAATCTGCACGGATAAATGAGAAATTTTTTTGGTTCTGCTTCTTGGTGTTGGTAATGAGAGGAATATTAAGATGTTTTTACCTTGCTTAACATTCTCCAAGAACCATAATCTGAATTTTGGAATTGGTGACATTGTGGCGAGCTTGTCGATCAACGGAAATTCTCTCGTCACTTCTCTCGCGACTTCTTTTATCAGATAATTCCCTAGCTCGATCCCCTGTTTTATTCATGTCAATATACATCAAGTCGAATTAGCCGACTGGTAAAATTTAAAATAATATATCTAAATTTACGAGTGACTTAGCCATTTATTTTCAGAAAAATCCACTTATTGGGCTTTTTCTTTTCACTTCTGAAATTCTTTTATCAAGGTTTTCCACTCACCTTCAAGCCTTTTTGAGTGGCTGATATGGAGTAGAATATCGCTGCTTTTATTTCACACGTGTCGACTTGGGTTGGGGGAAGTGCTTCCTTTTGAGTCATTCGGAGCTCGGCTTCCTCTATTCCTTTTACAGTCCCTGAAATGGAGGAAATACGAAAATATATGTACGGCGAGAATCAGAATTTCTAGAGTTGAGTTTCAAAGAAATGGTATTATTACCTGGAATTATATCACACAATGCTGTGTGGAGAACTACTAGTGGCTCTCGGGGCATCGAGGGATGGGTGAATACGAAACATCTTCGATATGGTCCCACTCGTTTTTTCAAATCCAACCAGCTTTTTATCGGATGGATCGCCTCGTAATCAGATATCTCCAAATTTTAAGGGAATTTAATTGTTAATCTGCTCAAAAATCCATTGTCAGGATAAAAAAAAATCTAATAAATATTATTCTCTCATAAAGTTCTCGATTTTTCATTCGAAATTGAAATTTTTTTTACGACAACCTGACGTTTCAATTGAACAAGGAAAATTTCCTTACTTTCTGAAGCATATCACAGGAACTCTGCCAGGTTATCCTCTCTAAATGCAGGAATCCAACGCTGAACCACAACAATAGCAAATCATGAAGTGTGAGATTCAACTGCTGCATTGTTACAAGTTCCTCTGGATCGTTGACATCTGATAACAATCGCTGAAACCTTCTATTCAATTACATTACCAATACAGACGGAATTGAGAACCGGAATCCAATAACTTTGTATACCAAAACATCTGTGCGAAGATCAACGAGAAATTTCACTCCCTCTTCTAGTCGTCCCATGAGGACAAACAGCCATTGGTATTGGGGAGTCAGAGCATTTTTCAGGGCCCTCTCCTTCAGCATCAACTGTCTCTCATCATTACCCTACAATGTTTCATCAAAAAAATAATAATTCAATTTAAAAAAATTGAATAAAATGAATTTTACATTGAAGAGGACTTTAATATAAAATCTATAACGAATATAAAACCTCAATCTCCAGTAACCTCTCAGCCTTTGTGCATATTTCCCGGTGATCCACCGAGTACTGGTGTGCCAGTGTCCAGAGAAAATTTTTTTTCTCCTCCAATGACAAATTCTTATAAACGCAGCAGAGGGTCCGGACTTTGCTCTGGAATACAAAATTTCTGTAGATTAATTCGATTCTTCTATCATAAAGCTCTAACCTCCACTATCCAATTGCTCATATTGGTGTCCTTGAACCTGAAGATTTCATCGAGATCCTCTGGGATATTTAATTCCGAAGAAAATCCTCTGATTCCTGGACAGCGTGAAGTGAAATTTGAATAAACCCCCCTCAAGATGCGCTCAAGCCCATTTCTCCTTAGCAACAGTCGATCCTGTCCTCTAATTAATCTCAATCCCAAGGACATTGTTCTTAAAAACATTTTTAAGACGTAAAAAAATCGTAGAGATGAAAAAAATGGAATTATCCAGACTATGCGTATTAAACTTGTACTTGATATGACAATGCAGATTACGTACTTCCGGTGAATTTTCAGGATATTTGTGCGCATGCGCAGCTAAAGAGCGCCAAAATCAAGACAAAATTATTTTGAAGTGAAAAAAGAAAAAGATGATGATTTTCCCATGGTAGGACGACCTTTATTGCTTAATTATTTTACAATATAATGTCACAATATAATGCTCATTAATATAATTATCGTTACAATAGATAAGTCGTAATATAATCATATATAATATATATTTTTATGTCAATATCTTAAATATACCTCGTTTTACTCAATACATCATCTTTTTTTTTGTTTTTTCTTCGTTTTTTTTTTTCATTTATACTTATTCTTACTATAATTCTTCTTACAACTTATCGTGTTCATAATATATCATCAGGATGGTATAAATAATATTGTATTTCATAAAAGCACTTCTTGTTGCTTATAATATTATCGTTTTTCATACCTTTTTTTTTGTCTATTCGTAGTTTATTTTACATGAAAACCAATCAATAGTTCATTTTATCGTCAAATTTTCATTAAAATTTTTATTCACTCATTAATCACTAATTTTGTTCAGTTCGAATTTCTCTTTGACCTCAATTTCTTCTTGCAAATACTTTTGGGGATTAATATTTATACTATCCTCCGGGTGATACCATTTTCTACGTATATAGATTTACAATGCATCATCGATATCCGAGGATATCGGTTCTCACTGTAACAGATTATTCGAGGTGCATGTTTTTTTTTCTGTTTATTTATGCTATTTTTAACCTGCCGCTTTATTTATCCTACACTTACGCTGGCTGCACACGATCGATTTATTTTTTATCAGTGGAGAAAATTCAAAGAAAAATTGAATTCCCGGTGAATGGATAGAGATCACAAGATTACCGTTCAAACATTATTTTATGGAACACAATAATCATTTTTAAGCAACAATACTGAATGGACGAATCGACAATTAAAATTCAATTAAAATTGTGTATTGAATACGTTATTCGGAGATCGAATGTGCAGCGAGTGTAATCTGTTATTGATCCAAGAAAAATCATCAAGCTATTTTCATCAATTATGTTTTCCTCCCCTGGTCCACTTGTTTTATAACGCCTTTGTAAAAGGACACGCGCCTTTTCCCCGAACATTATTCATCATTAATTATTTATTTCAATTATCGAAGTCACACCGAGTGATATATGCTCGAGCGCCGACATCAATTCGATTAATCTCGATGTTTGTATTCGAGTTTATGGGGTGAGGCTCAATTATTCTCGTACCAAACCAAAAAATCGCCATCTGAATTTAAACAATTGTATCCTCAATTTAATCTAATTATTAATTAATTAATTTACGTTACGTACCCTTGCGAATCACGACCGAATATTTAGTCTCCGTCGTTCTATTTTGAAAATAGTCCCCTCAGTATTTATTAACCAAGCCCAAGGCATAATCCGATTTGGTTTAACACTTTCTATCATCACATTATTTATTAATTTCGTCATTCAATCGTCAGGATCACTCTATTATTAATTATTATATTACGTTTTCAGCTGTAAATTTTGCTCCTTCTACTTCTTCGCTGGTCCGCTCGTACGTCGAAACTCTCGGACAATTATTTTTTAATCGACAAATTAAATATCAATTCGAGTTTACCGATCTCTCTCCTTCTTTGGCCCTTCTCCTTGTGCAAATTCCATTCTAATGAGAATTTAACTCAGAATTTTATTCAAACACTTGGGCATTTTGTTAACTGGCGAGAAATTATTTTTTTCTCAACGTTAAACTCTTTTTGAAGTTTTTCCAGAATCGAGTGGGTACAGACCCTTGGCACTCGCTCATGATTGTGCTACCTCAATACTTGACAATTACAATGTTTATACATAAATAATGGATTCGTGTTTTCGAACGAAATAATTTCATTTTTAATCTCATTACATAACATAAATCTTAATTGCAATGGTTTTGGTAATTCACAGGTTTTACCCTTTTTCCGTTAGAAAAAAATATTGTATCGAGATTTCTGTTACCTCGAGGATTTTTTTCGTGATTGAGGATTCAAAATTTAGAATTTCACATGATTTCCTAGCATCGGCAACAGAAATCCAGTACAAATGAATTTCTAACGCATGTACCACTCATTTTCACCCAACTTGGAATTATTTTAACAATAATTAAAGCCCGTTACGACGGATACCGATTAACGTGTCCTCAACATCCCCAGCACATTTTGAAAAACCCCCGTGATTTGCCTTAGTCCCTCGAAAATCGTATATGCACTAGTCAATTAAAACTACAATAGCTATAATAATTAGTATAGGCGAGTCTTTCGATGAAGTCCGTGTGTGCACTCTGAGTATCATTAAATTTATTAATATTTTCATACTGAAGCTGCAACCTCTTTCATCAATAATTCATTAAATTTTAACTATTTTTTAAAATATGATATCACCACGTCGAAACGACAAAAACGCATTCCAAATTAAATAAACTAATCTGTGGAAATAAAATAATTCAACAACGACGGAAATAGTTTCAATGATAAATCCCATTCCCTTCGTTTTTTTTTATTTTTATTTATTTATTTTTTTTTTTGATTTTCATTAGTCATACTCAATCTGAACTATGAACGACATCGGGCGGCGAAATTTCATCGCCTCGAATGCACAATCGCGACGCTGTAATTCGAATTGGAATACAGTGTCTCGGTACTGGCACGAGTGGTGCAATTGATCACATATTACTAAAAGACAAGACGAGATAGTGACAAATGGCATCCCCTGAGCGACCACAAAAGAAATCGTCACCCTCTCGTCCGCAATTCTACTATTTCCTCGTTTTTTTTCATTTTCTATTTTGTCCCGAAAAATTTCCTTGAGAATCACGTCAACGCCTGCGCGCCCCTAAATCTCTACAATAAATAGTTGTATTACAAAAAAAAAAAAATGAAAAGGTGTTGAGTTTGATCGCAGACGAAGACACATATGATTGCATTATTATTTTTTTAAAATACACTTGTAAATGTTCAAACAGACAAGCCGACTGTTGATTTTAGACGCATAATGACAAGACATTTACATAATGCATCGATTACAATTCTACGTACAATATTTATTGTTAATCCACAGGCGATGCTGTCGCATCAGTGCAATTATCGTTCATCTTTGGCTCAAGTGAGTATGTTTTGTCGATTCGCTTACAACACTTTTACCCTTAATCATTAATAGGTTTTAATTTATTTAATCCACTGAATTATTAGTCAAAATTTGACTGCTACTAACACGGAACACGGATGATTCAATCATTCGTCGTTGAGACTCGATTCACTGTTCATCAAAGAATTCAAAAAATCTATCTCCTAGAAATCCTTATTTTTTATATCTCTCAAATAAAAATTCATCAAATTCCGTCCACCAACTCTCAAACTAGTTTAATCTAAATCGCTTCAGCATTCGTAAATGTGAATTACACGTTAGTTTATACGTATTTCGAAAAAAGTCACAGACATTATTTTATTAATTTTCCATCCACTTGTATGAAGTATTACACGGATGATTCATTAAGTCGTTAACACGATTTTTTTTCTCAAATGAGGCTCTACAGCCTCAACCCCTCAAAAATATACTCATTTTATATGTATCATTTTTTTTTTCATTTTTTCCCCCAATTTCTCATTTAGTAATAATATATATGTCATATATTCATATAATAATATACGTACGTCCGTTATGTGAATTATCTATTGAATGATGTATGCAAGTATACTTACACTTTATCTTACACTAATCCATATGTATCTGTGCAATGTTTATGTATATTCATCAATTAATTACTCTTTATTGCGATACTTTTGTCGCCGAAGGAGATGATCGACTGTTTCCAAACGTAAATACCATTGTTCACAAGAAATCATTCATCGGATGCTCTAGGATCAGCGCAATCAACCCGGCAGCCTCGAGTGTTCTCATTGTCTGATTAACGAAATAATAAACCTGTGTACAAGTTAAATAAATAAAGAAAAAAAAAACAAACATAATAAATCAAATAAACGAAAGGATTCTATGGCACCCTGGTCAGCTTGTCCATTTTAATCTTTTTTTTTATTTATCTCATATAATATAATAATATAATAATCCATAATTCATAATAATGTATTAGTAATAATAGAGCAATAATAATAAAATAGGTATCATTACACTACTTAGGTACAGCTGCTTGATACTCTTGATTTTTTATTTTCTTAAAAGGAGAAAATTAAGGAAAATTAAACATTTTGGGAGAGAGTTGCTTTCATCCTCGAGGCTCTGCTCCTCGCCAAGTTTTTTCGTTGTTAATTATTATATTTTTAACTTCTTAATTAATGTCAATCCTTCTTTTGTCATTTCATTGTGAATCTGTGGGTACTTGAACTTCATTCTCGAGGATCGAATGCAATCTCGGTTAAAAAATAAACAAAAATTGCGCACAGCCCTTGCGCAGACACAACTGTATGCAGTTTTTTTAGTCTGTGGTGTTTCAGTGTCTAAGTGTATAATGTTTTTTTTCATTGGAAAATAGTGAATGTACGTGAGTGCGACTCGATCATTCCTTTCGAAAAAGCATTCTCAAATTAACTGGATAAATAATCAGGGTAGAAAATACAATGTTCACTTACGCAGGACAATAATTGTTAATGATATACTGATATTTTTGAGATTATCAATGCTCGCTGCATTTTTGGACTTTCTTCATCTAGAATGGTTCTTTTTTTTTTTAAACTTTTATTTCTGATTCACTTTTGCGGTGTGCTGTCGGTTTCAGCAGTACGTTTTCATCAATTTTCATCGGTTTTTTAAATTTCTTTCAATTTTAACGCCACAATCGACCGATTGATAAACGTCTTTCTTCATTTTATAGTCAGCTAGACGTAACAATTACGTACGAATTACAATATGTCTATGATAAGTATATTAAGGCCATGTTTTGAAGTGTTCTGGAGACCAGTCATGCATAGTTATCGCTTAATAATGATTTTCAACTGTTCCTCCGTGAAATTCTCGTGAGAAAATATTTTTTTATTACAAAAAAAAAAGCCAAAAAACTTGGGGAATTATCCAAAAATCAACGATCGCGTCCGAACTAACGGGAAAGGGCATTGAGATCCCAATTATCGAATTCCAAATGTGAAAATATTTATTTTCATTTTGAATTGAATAATTGAGTGACAACCCACGCGACAAATAGTACAGCCTAAAGAGAGTTTTACATTGTTTTAAAGTTATCGATATAATTAATCCTACGATTGCACGAGAAATTGGTGTTTCACCGAAAGGCGAGTGGGTGTTACCGATGAGAAAATTTTTTAATCCTGTGATGACGCACTCTTCCCACGAAGACATGATATGATGAAGAACGAAAAAAAAAAAATAGTAAGAAGCACACGAATACGAGCCCTCCCCTTCTGAATTCCCCCATCGCTCACTTACACATCAAGTAAATAAAAATATATATATTCTCATTAACTACGCTTTAACCATCCGTTTTAAGTATAGATAAATTCCCTCGTTCACGTAAATCGTTATATTTGCATTGACTCGAGTGAAACAACCACAACATATTCCTCCATCATTCTCCCTCCCCCTGGAATCATTCACACCCCTCTCTCTCTCTCTCTCTCTCATTTAATATCAGTTCTACGGCTTAAAAAGAACAGTCTTAAATTTAAGGTCCTCCGAGTTTAATGAGCATTTGGCGAGCGCGCGGGTATTGACCAGTTAAAACTTAGTTCAGACGTATCGAATTATCACCTAAAGCCAATAAAATTATTCATAATATTAGGATAAATTGATTTTCACGGGTATTAAGGAATATGAACGAGAGGAACGCTCACAAGAAGCAGTTGAAAATCGTCATTACCCACGAATTAATTTAAATGGAACATTCAGTTAAAACTCATCCAATTTTTAATCGTCTCCTAGGTCAACTTGGCATCACGATTTCTCCTTTTTAATTTGTCCATTATTTATAAAGCACGTGTCCGCAGTCTCGCATTTGTTATCTGTCCTGCGAGGATGCTCACCACGTGCACCACTGATTCAACTTAAATTCAAATATCTAAATAATAAAATAGTGCGTGCATGGACGCTAATGGCATCGGTCCATTAATCTTAATCCTTTAATTTCCATTGAGTCATTAATTAACGCCCATGTACGCACGTATTTTCCATTACTCAGCGATAATTTTATATCTAAGTCGTTAAAAATCTAGTTAACTACAAAAGAGAAATAGCCTAGTGCTCACAACACAGTTCACATAGAGACTCCCTATTCAGAGTTGTTTTTTTTTTTCTTTCATTAAACTTAGGAGATACTTTACTTTGTTGTTTAATAATCGTTAATACTCGCGTTTATTTAATTGGCATAATATTATACTCACAGTAATAATATTCAATAATTATTCAATATATCATCGGTTAAATATATTTTTTATATTATCGTTATTTTTGTTTTGTATAAATAAATTCATTTTTCACTTTATTATGTTTGTCATACAACACTGTGTTTCATTTCTCTCATTAGCTTGGTTTTTACCGTTTTCATTGCTTCATTATTTTGTTCCTTGGATTTTACGTCGTGCTGATTATGACAGAGGGAGAGGGGGGAATGAGTACACGCGTATTTCCATTATTTTAGAAAATTTTAAATCGAGAACTCGGCAATTTTCCTCGCACGTTATCAATCCCCCGGTTTTTTTTTTTTATTTTATTCATTTGTTTAAACAATTATTGTATCGACAGCGTCCCACGATATCTTACGGAAATGATACTCCTTTTAATGAGCTGTCTCACAGATCTATTATTCATTAACAGGATATTCTGCTGATTGGGAAAATGGGGGATAAATGGAAATTTGTAATTAGGGGGTGAGAATGTGGGGTAGAGAGCCTTCGGATCGCCTTTCGAGGGGACTCGGTTCAATTTATAACTCTTCAGGGATATTATTGGGTTGGGGAGTCGATGTAAGGACACTTGTTCGTATCTACACTAATCTAAATAATCGTTTATCATCACTCACGGAGTCTTCGCGCTAATTTTTTTTTTTTCCTTCGTCAGGGATTTATTTTAGTTAATTTGAATATTATTTTGTTTTCTCTTAGGACTAGAATCAGGTGCGCCTGTCTGGCTCCTTTCGTAAAATCGATCCGAATGCCAGGAAAAGCTAACAGGTTTTTTTTTTTTCTTTCTTTACTTTTTTCTTTTAGAAGAAGCTAATCTCGCAGATATTGTTTCATCCTTCATTTCCAATTTTCAAGAGAGAACGCTCTGGTTCACCGCTGATTAGAAGAATTACAGACTATCGTGTATTAGGCACTGAAACAGGGAATTTATGATTTTCCTAACGCATATTTTGCGTATTTTGCATATATTCGATTCCTCTCCTCTCCTCTCGACTCATTTATGCACGTTTATTGTTTTTAATTTTGGAATTTCTCTTGGGTAATTACTTTCATGTAATTTCCGTGGGATATCGAGCCGTAAATTATCGCAATCGTCTGGAAAATATTAATCCCACTGTTATTGATTTTATTCTCCTGTCTGCTGATTTTAGCTCTCAGTCGGAAATTTAATTTGACAAAAAATCACGGAACCAATCGCAGGACAAATAAAGCTAATTTCAAACACGTACACAGCTAATTGGAGAGGAATATGTTGAATCACGGTGAGACAACGATAATCCCAATGTAAGCGCAAAGTAATCGATCATTTGAAAGGGAAAAATCAGTGACAATGTTCAATGAAAATAACATTAATTCATCGGCTAAGGAATAAAAACGTTTCATAACAGTAAGATTGGCAACACAATTAAGCGTATATCGGAGCAATTGAGTTTCACCGTTCTCTTCGTCTCTAATTTCTCTAATTAATTTTCAATTTAATTTAAAACTTATTCCCTCATTTGTGCTTCAACGCGTCCGAAATGGACTCTAATTAATGGAAGAGTCAATTACCTCGAATGCCATTTGTTAGTTTATCAGTTTAGTCTTTTCGTCTCGTGACGAGCAACGGAGAAACATCTCCACGAGAAAACACAGCGTGACACCTTGTCTTCAGTTTAATGTAGTATTTTTTTTTTTCATTTTTTTTTTTCGATTTTTTATTTCTGGTTTATCTAGTATGAGAGCTATGTCTAGGAGCCTTTTGGACATTCAGTTAATATGATTCGTTCTTTTATTTACCCCATTATATGATTATTCAAATGCCTTATGACCTACGACAGAGGAAAAACCAAAGGGAAAATATATGGAGACCAAGTCCCCGAAGCGAGAGGATAATTCGCGTTCGGTCGGGCTGCGTTCTCATTACGATAAGTAGCAGTAGATATTCAATATACATATTTGATATATCCTTAGTTAAATAGAATTAATTTTAGATTCGTTAATGTCGGTTTACAATCGACTGATTTCTGGCGAATAATATCACTCGCTCGTTTTGCATATGTTTTACAAGATTTTATTTATTTATATTTATTCTCTTTATTTACGACGAAGAATATATTTGTTACGTCGATTAACACTGAAAGCAAGCGAGAGTAGAATGAAATAAAATAAATGGCCCGTAGAGATCGAACGGCAATTGCGTCTGTTTTTTTCTTTCGACTATTTTTATTCATTTTTTGTCAGTTTATTCTAGTATAACAGGGACGACATTTAAGTAGTAAGCCCACTGTAATTACCACGCGTTTTGAAAGATTCTCCGCGTTAGAATATATTCTAAAAATATGTTCTTATTGATATTATTTTTTTTTTTCAAGTTACATTGATCCCTCATAGGCATTTTTTTTCATTATTTTTTGCTTTATTTTTGGCTTCGAATGAGCAGTGATGAGAAGAATTATGCAACGACACTTTTCCCTTCTTTCCCTTTCCACAATTATATCGTTCCTCGTCCTCAGTAAATTTTTCCCCCAAACTCTTGACAATCTATCGAAACATTGAGTTAGAAAATTGAAAAATCAATTGTTCAGCGTTTGAATTTTTTTTTTTGATAATTACGTACTGATACGTACTGACATACTGTGCAACAATCAGCTGTTGGTGCACTTTGATACGTCGGTTTATTTGAGATGTGCAGAAAAATTGATCTTTCAATTTCTTTGTTAATACAACTGGGGCTTATTATCATGTCGCATGCTTGTTATCTCATATTTTAGTTAGTTTTCCATTTTTAAGTGTCAAACGTTAACGCTCAACTGGAATGAACACGTCTCGCTCCTTGAAAATTCACCAAATGGCCTAATTATCCTCGTTAATCTCATCTTATTTTGAATACTATTAACGGACGTAAGTGTAGAGCCTCGCCACGCAGTTGGGGAATAGTAATGAAATTATTCAATTTTTTGAGGAATACGTGCACTTTTCGTGATTGTCCGAGGACAGGGAACGAAAGGAACGCCAGAATTTTTTTTTTTTAAACATCCATGACATGAAGTACTTTATCAATTTTATCTGGTGTCCATTTTGCCCCACTATTTTCCCTCAAATAAAGCAAAGGTGTTTGTGTACGTGTTGTGTATGCATGTGGCATTCGCACGATGGATGAACACTTGAATTTCTCATTACAATTCTCCTTCAATCAATTAATTGTGATAGATTAATCTGCAACAGGTTTCCATCAAATCTCTCTCACGTTATAATTTATTAATAAATTGCTATCGTTAGTGTTTTTTTACCTCTTCTGTTTTCAATGCTTACTATTACCGATATTAAATTGTCACATTTCTTGGTGTCTATCAATAAATACCCTTACATGTGTGTTCATTACACTTAATAACTAGTATGTATGCGCATCCACACTTATCTCTTTCGCTCTCTTTTACATTTTCATCGTTTTTCTTGTCGATTTTCATATAATAGTTTCTTCTTCATCTGGTTAATTACGTTGTATCTCACACGTGTAATACTTAATTTGAACTGAATCAATCGGCCGTCGGTCATACAACTAATTAAAAACGAAACAAAAACAAAATTCAATGACATTCTGGATTTTTTTTTTTGTAAGTGACAACCGTTTAATCCGACTAGTCGACGTACCCTAATGCAAGGCCCGCAGTTTCTTTCAATTAATGTGGCACAGAATTATTTAATCCATCAAACGTATTGGATCACACAATAGGATCGAATCCTGGAGTATCTCTGTTGCTTCAGTGATGAAAAAAAATGAGGAATACAGTGGAAATCTATTTTTTTTTTTTTCTGTCAATATCGTGAGTATGTGGAGGACAAATCTGATATCCAGGGATTTTTTCCGATTTATCACCTCATTTTTATTCATCCCATAACACAGTGTGCCTTCCATTAAACGCCTGCCTTAGAAGGAAAACAATAATGGAATTGGAAAAAAAAACAAAGTCCTATAATTGAACAGCCTCGACGAGGAAAAACTTTCGAGGTAGATTCGAATGAATACTCGTTTTCAGAGAAACACTCTGTTTTTGTTTTCTCATGTTTATTCATATAATAATTGCCTTTATCACGAATTTGTTATCCACGATGCAAATGGACGAATCATTGATCGAGTAAAATACGAGATCCCTTTCTGTTTTTGCTTCCTCAAACCCACACTTGTAACATATTCACTCTGTTGTTTTCCTTTTAATATTAAATAAATCGAATGATTACAACGAAAAACAATAATAATGATAAAAATTGAAAAAAAACATTACTGAGATACATATAAGGCTTTTTTTTGTTTACGAGTATATTACAAATACGTTTTAGCGTTAATTCAGTTATTTAAATATCGTTTCGAGTAGTAGATTGTTGATATAACAATTAACGATAATCATAGTGGTATGCAACAATAAATCGATAGGATTTTTATCATTCAACAGTTTTTCAATTATTGAATAAAGAGGGGGAAGGGGGGGAAAGAGGGTAGGGGGCAATGGCTACTACAACGAGAGTTGTGACAGCGATTACAGTTGTGGTTTAAGCTTAAATAAAAATTATACACTATTCATCGATAGCTGTAGAATAAGTGCGATTTATGGGGAGCTATTTTATTTATGTCACAGTTACTTTAGATTCATTAATTTAGGAATTAATGATGAATTTAGCACTCTCAGAAGCTTCTTCATGACGCTAACACGATGGATCGTCAACAAGATCACAGATTGATACTGGCGTTAATTGTGAATGTTAACGCGAACCGACCTGCTCTGCATTTATGATTCATTGGTTGGTAGTTTATTTAGGCTTAATGCAGAGCTCCAGAGATTAAATTATGGTGAAGGTATTACTAAGAACGAAGCGCAATCCGTGTGCAGTGGGGCACCGTGGGGTATTAATGGGGTTTATTATTTTTTTTAGTTTTTTTTAACAAATTCCTGAAATTTTTTTTTCAGAAAATTCGACTAGTCCGACTCCACACCGATCGCTGACGGAATTGAGAATGAAAATTGGAGATAATTCGAGTACCGGGGGATACTAATCCTCAATTTTAGGTTCAGGTACGATACTTAAGGGCCGATTCAACAATAGTCTTCCTTTGACTTAACTCTTTTTTAAAAGAATAAATTAAGAATAAATGTTATCGAGAGAGGGAATTAGCGGAGTAACTTGTTCAGGGGATTTATTCACGAGAAATAAACTCGTCTCCAAGAATATCAAGTGCCAATAGTGAAGTTGTATTTTCTTTTTTGTTTTTTTCTTTTTTCATTTCTTAATCCTAAACTAAATGCATTTGTTTAATGAGCAGGGTTATATTTGGCCGAAACATTTGTTTACAAAATAAAATGTATTTAATCTGGATTTATTGAATTCTCATTTGTGCTGTTTAAAATAATATTTTGCGCGCGCGTCGCATCGAGCGATCTAGACGCATTTTATTTCACCTTGACAATAAATGGATAATTGAAAAAGCGGTGGGAAAAGTTCAGCGAATTAAATCATCAAAAATAATAGTCAACAAGGGAAGAAAAATAAAATAATGATTTGTGACTTTGTAAAGTGTCTTTGAAAGAGGTCAATAATGGCCATGTCGGATTTCTCCAACAGCTAATCAATTTTCTTCAAACATAACGCTACATAATAGTAAAAAAAAAAAATTGTTAAAACCAAAATAGAAAAAAAAAACACTCTTACGAACTAAAATGGCATAGAAAATCAGATCCTACATATTATCGAAGGCGATACTAGAGAAATTCGCCGGAAGAAATACCCGGTACACCAAAAAAAAAAATATATATAATAATAATAATAATAATAATAATAATAATAATCATAATTCATAATTATTAATAATAGTCATAATGATATAAGACACTCGTTCATTTTTATCAACCGAAAAAAAAACCTACGATGGGAAATAAAGAGCAATAAAAAATACATAGACTGGGGAATAAATGTGTTATGTGGGGAAAACCGCAATATTCATCTTTGAGCCAAGACAATGTTAATTCCTTAATGTATAACAAACGTCAAATGCACACACTCACACCTGTTCATCCTCACTCGCACCTTTCAAACATTTTTTTGGATTTTTCGATTTTTTTTTTGTCTAAATTTATAGTCTACGTCACTCTCCCTGATATGAAGAGCCAACGGTCCTCATCCGACGATTATTATAGTTACTTAATGTTTTTTTTGTATTTTTTCATATTTTTTTTTCCTAAAATTACGCGCAAACGTCAACTATATTCTTAGAACAACGTCTCTCGTCGGACAAGACACGAGAATATCACATTGCAGGTGTTTTTTCCTTATCTTAAATCCTAATGTACTCGAAAATAATCGTCTGCCTCGCGATTAATTAAAGAAAAAAAAATAAATAAAACGTAGAACCCGTCCGGCACGATCGAGCTCGCGAGTTTTATCGTTTTGTATTTTAGATAGTTTTTTTTTTTTAATTTTAAACATAGTTATTGTGTGATTTTCACGATGGGCCACTAGCCTCAGCTTCAACTCCAATGAGAATAAATAGTCACGATTAGACTCGTTTTTGGTATCGAGATGGAAATGAGAGACTCGTCGGGAGTGTGAGTGATCATAAATCGCTCTTTCTCGAGATTAATTTGAACGATTCATCAGAATAAATGGAAACGCTCTCTAACATTAAAATATCTTTTTTGTCATGATTGTATCCGCATCGTTGTTGAGAATTTGTTTCTGCGGCTCGACAGGAAGGGAACAGGCATATTATTTATTTTTAAGTTTTTCAATACGTAAAAGCTCAGTGCTATAATACTAAGAGCAAAGTTACATCGAGCTTGATGAGATAAAAAGAGAGAGAGTGAGAGTGGAGAGAGCAAGCGAACATTGATAACAGGAAAGACATTGATCCTTAAAGATTAATGGACGAGCAGTAAAGGTTGTGCGATTAATTCATTGCACTTCAATTATTATCGTTCAACTTTCTTTCACGAACAGGGATTACTGAGGGAGAAAGAGCGATGATGGTGATCGTCTGCTCCGAGTCTTCGGGCATTTATGTTAATTATTTTCCACTGGAATTTGTAGGAGATTGAAAATACTGGACCACTCGGCAATCCACCGATAATCCGCCTATTTTCTCCCTCGAAATATCAATAATCGTTTAAACAATAGGTAATGTACGATAGGCTAATAGCTCTTCATAAATATATATATATACATATCTACACATATATATATATATATGAAAATGGTGAATTATTTTTTTCTCTACTGATACTAAAATTATATTCTATATTAGCAATTATATTACGTGTATCAAGGGGGGACTGCGAGCGTCGAAAAGCAATTGTTTATATCTAAGTTATTATAATATTTTTTTTTTCTTTTTCTGGATTTTTTCAGTTTAATTCCACTTATGCGCCGTTATTCCCCCGGGGTGATATACAAAGGCGACTTTTACCCTCCACCCTCGACTCTCTATTCCTCCATTCTCTAGTTTAATTATGACACCCCACCATCCCCACGCTTGAAATCTCTTCAGGATTCGCAAAAGAGATCCTAGTTATCTAAATTCAATATTATCACAAGAAATAATCTTTCTACGTCTCCGAGAAAGATTTGAAACTTCGACACTTCTTTGATTCGATTCGATATATTACATTTAATCACACGTTTAATCCACGTGGCGGAATACTTGGAAAAAGAAATATTCAATTTACTTGGATCTATTTTAAACAATTAATCGTATCCCTTGACTCTCGGTCTCTCTCTTTCTCGTTGATCTCAAACAATTTGAGTTTAGCAATGTCTCAACAGATTCTCATCAATTTCCACCCCGTAAATTTCTCACTAAGAACACAATAATCATCATTAAACCGATAGCCGATAAATAAAAATAAAAATAATGATTAAAAATTCACGACAGCCCGAAGTTAAATGCCAAGTACGAGGAACAATCCTGACTAATAAATTCAGAGTTGTTAATTCCTGTTAATCAATGGTTATCCTCCGATATAATTCGATAATAAAATTTGTCACCCGTCTCAAATGGATTTTACTCCGGGCAACTATATGTCAACTCTTAAATACCGTTTAAAACACTTATCCATTCGATAAATCCTTAAGTCTACGTCCGTTGAATACCAGGGCATTAACTCTGAAAACACCTTCACCTGATGCTCAACAAAAGGCGAAAGATTCGAATAAAAGAAGAAAAATGAGAAAAAAGAGAAAAATTAAGATAATTAAATAGTGATTAGCTGTCGATGGGCCCTAGCAAATAGTACGTGTTTTAGACTCTCCACAATCATGCACCCCTATCAATTAAGTAAACCATGATTATTCCTCATTCTCGCAATTCGTGTGCAATGTGTCATTACAAATGTACATATGTATAAAGAAACTTCTTACGTCGACGTTGTATTGTTAGATAAGCGTGTTTTCGTGTTGTCATCATCCTCCAACATCCTCCCCCGTCATATAATCTTTCTCCCCAGTCACTCCCCAAACATCTTAGCTCGCTATTTCATCGTGAAATGTTTCTATCTCAATTCTTAAACATTAAATTCGCTTAGATATACTCCGAGGTTTATAGTTTACTCTATATTTATGAAGTTCCTAGCGCAGTGGGTCACTCAAATTCATAGTTATAATCATCGCGCTGTTTTCTTCCTTATCTGTGGCCCTCTCCAATAATTTAATCACCTAAATTCTCACGTCACGATTGTTTCTCCTTTTACTCTCATTACTTCATCAACTCCCTCGGTTAATGTCTGATTGTTGGTTTTAATGTTACATTAATCTTTACGTTTCAACTCTTTGCAACTCCGCTCAATTCTTCTCCATGACCAATCGCCCCAGATTATTGCCGATCATTTCAAGAAAAAAGCTCGCCGTGGAGTAGAAAAAAAAAACACATCTATTTTTATTTTTGCTCGGTCGTCGTTTGGTTTTCAGTCCATCAGGTACCTTCGACGTTGGAAAAAAGAATGCTCAATTTCCTTTTTTTAAACCTTAAACAACGTTCCTTTTTTTTTTTATGAAAAAACATTTTTTTTTTTTTTCATTTTGCTCACGTGGAAACGGTCAGTGACGGGACAACGCTCGCCATTGGCCCAGTCTCGACAATTTCTCGCTGTTATTCGTTATCACAAGGAGGCATAACGTTAATACCGGCCAGTACTTAATGCCACCACGACTTGACTCGAATTAAAATGTTATTTTGTTTTTGTCAACTCCCTCACGCAATATCTTTATCATTAATCATTAATTACTATTTATAATAAGTTTTGTTTTTTTTTTTCGTTTTTTTTTCAGTTTTTTTCCCTCCTCCTTAATCGTTTTTTTAACTCTACATTAATAAATGGTACAGAGACACACTGGACATTGGCACGACAGGTGGCATTTAGATTTAATATAGAATAAAATTTACGTTATTGCGATAACATTTGGTATCGTTGTGTCGTTGCCCGGCCAGCCCGTTTTTTTTTCCCCTTCAATTTTCCGCGTTTTATGAAATTTTTTTTTTGTCTCATAATTTTCTTTTTTTTTTCGTCTATCCTCTAGTGTCCTTTAGCCACAGCAGGACGGCGGGCAGCGACGTCAATGCTTTATTTTTTGTCTTTTCATTATTTTTTTCTTTTCAAGATTTCATTCTTTTGATTAGATTGGTACAGTCTAAGTTTGATACTCGCTGCAGTCTTGAAACTGTTCAGCAAAAAAAATGGAACACTCCCCGACACGATCAGAGACCTTTGGCCTTGGGTTTTACTTTGTTTTTTATTACTTGTGTATTTTTTTTTTAAATTTTTTCTTTATATCGCTCTTACTCTGCTGCGGGTTCAGAGGGGAATTACGGTATCATAGGAAAAACAGGCATTTTTTAGATTTAGGGAAATAATTGTTGTCTTCAATTGAAAATTATCGACACGGTCACATTGTGCGTGAGAGTTACGAGAATTGAGGTAATGAAGTGGCTTCTGAATTTTTCATCTTTCATTATAACTCCGTAATTCCACGTCGGAAAACCCGAGATAAAAATCCAAGCTCAGTGCACATTGCATGAGGTGCGAGAGAGCTTCGTTTAGGTTTGGTTTAGGAGATTTTTAGGGGGGATTGGGTGTGTTTGCACGTTCATGCGCACTTGAACCCGATTCGATGGTCTCCGAGATAACCGATCGGATTAATTCAAATTATTAAACTTTCCTATTCTCGTAATTAAACTTTTATCTTTATTTAAAACATTTTGTCTGTTTAATTTAGTGTTGTTTTCATTTGTTGGTTTATCGCAGTAAGATCGTTTGGCTGTTCTTCCATTCTTTCTTGTTTATTTATTTTTATATTAATTTTCATTCGCTTGTCTTTTTGTTAAGTAACTCGTTCCGATAATCATCATTATTATTAACGTTAATTGACATTTTCGAGAAGACTCAATCGACATTTTGTAATCATTCAACTCTAGCGTCAATGTGTGCTCGGATGTCGCGCTGTCTTTGATCATTTAGTTTTTTTTTCCCCGGGAAATTCCAAGGGAAACCGTTCCAAAAAGAAGCCAATAATCAAGAATGGAAGGTTTTTTTTGTCTCTAATACGAAGTCTAAATAAAATCAGGAAGATAAATTAGGATGAAACAATTTTGCCGGCGTTGACGGGCTCCAACATTTGTTTCCTATTTATTTCGATCGACGAAGATTAATTATTGACGCTGATGATTTATTTTTTTTGTCACTTAAGCTCAGAGAGCTTAGGTGATGGCCCAGTGGACTCGATGCCCTGTGTTTCCGCTCTACATCGACTCACCTCCCAGAAGATCTCCGGGTAAGTACGAGTTGAGGGAGCTTGGTGTTGTCCTGTGTGCTTCACCGCTGTCAATTCCAGTGTTGCTCCAGAGGGAATTGGTGGTAGGTGGAGCGCCCCAAAGTTGGCTGGAAGTGCCTCCCCAGGTGTCAGGTGGTGGTCCTGCTTTGTTGGAGGAGCGGAGGCCCCAGCCACTACCACCCGAGCTGCCTGTTTGCTGTTGACCACCGTGACTCAACTGTTGGAGGAGTGTGTGGACCTCGCTGTCTGCTGGAGACTCGGCGAATATTGTCGTGTTACCAAGGACGCAGTTATTCAGGGCTCCTTGAGCCTTGCTAGACTCATCCCGTGAAGAGTATTTAGTAAGGGCAATTCCATGATTCAGGTACAGACGAAAATCTTGAACAGGCCCATGTTGCATACAGAGTGTTTTCAACGTAGAGCCATCAATCTGAGGTGTTAAATTCTTGAGCAGTAGCCAAGTACCACCAACAAGCCATCCGGCATTGCTGCTACCTCCTCCACCACCGGCACCACCACCAGATTGGAGACCCCATGAACTGGATGATCGACTAACTCCACCTAATCCAGCCCAACCATTGCTGGCATTGCTGACACCCTTGCTGCTGAGACCAGGTGGTGGACCCTGACGAGCTTTGTTCATTGGAGCACCCCATAATTCTGAGGTAACTGCTGTTGGCGGTGGCGCTAAGTCTGTCCAGGTATTTTTAGAGCTGTGGAGAAGAAAAAAATGAAGAAAATTGTCCGTAATTTTTACAAACTCCGTGAGACAAACTCCAAATAAATTCATTACCTTGAGAATGCGCTGGGTGTTGTTGCAGGTGGATTAAAACTCCACGTTGAGTTACTCAGACTAGGAATTGAAGTATCAACATTTTGTGGCTGAGGTGGTGGTGATGTTTTGGAGCTCGATGAGAATATGGTATCGGGATCCTTGATGGCTGCTAGTGACAACGATCTCACAACCGAGCCTGGAGTAATACTAGGATCGTCCTCAATGTTCTTCATCTGAGTGCCCTAAAAAGACCAAATATAGGCAAATCCTGACAAACTCGCACACATAGTACACTTCAACAGCGCACAAGAAAACAGATGATTTAAAATGCTAATTTTAAAATCGAATTCATTTAATCAAGAGACAAAATATCGTGAAATATTTCTTAAAGTAAAAGCGTAAGATATTTTTTCAAATATTAATTTGATAAACTGAAAAGTGATTACCTTCCATGGTTTGCCAGGCTCGAACTCTGGGACTAGATCAGTGAATGCAGCACTGCCTGGCTGCCAATCCTTTCCATCAGTGGCATCACTGTTGCCAGCATCTGGCCAGCCACTGTCACCAAGTCTCGTTGACCAAGTGCCATCTGCCTGTCCCAGTAATGGGTTCATATTGGGACTTGTGTGAGTATGACTGAGACCTGAGGTCTGCGGTGGTTTGCTCGTTGTACCTGGCGCACGTGAGAATTCATTGCCAGTAATATCCCCATCCTTGTCGAGTGATGGAAGCTTCCACTGATTCAATCTCGATTGTTGTTGGCTCACTGGTGGCTCCTTATTCATCATCAAGTCACTGAAGCTATTCTGAATTGCGGACATTGGATCATGCACAGAAGTCTTGTAGTAATCCGACGTTTGGGACGGGGCTGAGTGCTGCTGTTGCTGTTGTGCCTGCTGTTTCATATATGTCGCCTGCTGCACGGCTATCTGATTCTGGAGATTTGCTATTTGTTGCTTTGTCTTTGTTATCTGAACACTTATTTGGAGAACAGTCTGGCTGTTGCATTTGAGAGAACTCTGAACCGAGTTTTGCTGGTGTAGTTGCTGAAGAACTTTGATTTGTTGGAGCAGTTGATTCAATAGAATCAGAGTGGGCGGTGCCAGGGGTTGATTGAGTATCTGCTGATTGAGATAACCCTCCTGGACGGCGAGTTGAATCTGCTGCACGAGCATTCTAAGCTGCTGGGTGCTCGGTGGATTCTGGGGTGTTCTCGATGCCTGAACAGAATTTATTCATCCAATTACCCTCAATTCGTTATGATTTACTATCTGAATAATTGACTTTCGCTGTCGACCAGTATTATTTACGCTATTGCAATCAACATTGGAATGTGCTAAAAGCACATGACTTTTTTATTAATTTTCTCGAGCTCATGCTGCATGAGAATTTTGTAGCACAGACGAAGCAATCATGCAAACAAACGGTAATAAATGGAAAATAAACCGGCAAAACAAACGCACAGGCAAAAACCATATGAAAGCCAATGGAGGTGTAATATTCATTGTCATGGATGCATTTAAGCAGGAGAGAGAAGAGAGAAAAGATTGCTTTCAATAACAAGAATCGTAACGAGACTATTTTTGGGAGAATTGTGAATTCTGCGCATATGCGTGTGCCGTTTGTCAGGTATTGTCACCTGGTTAAAGGGCGGCTGCGGAGGATTGGCGGTTTGCTGTTGCGGTGGTTGCATTTGCACTGCTGCCTTTTGCTGTTGCTGCTGTTGCTGGAGCTTCAAGAGGCTGGCGCTGGCCACCGAACCACTTACGCTGCCAGTTGCACCCCCGCTAGGCCGCACACCCAGGCACTCGCCCTGCGTTACATAACACCCTTGTACCCCAGCTACTTTACCTAGTCGCCTTCCACTATATTTCACTTCTTCAGAGGGTCAGCATTGCGGGCGAATACAACCAGGAATTCAGGAAGAAATGAGAGTTGAACGTGATCGAATCTTAATCCTCTTCAATTATTTTTTTAAATTGAAGAACTGGTCGGGAACTTCGTTCCACATTCAGACAGTTCAGCCTTCGCCAGGAAGAGTCATTGAAAAAATATTTCAAGACAGATTTTCCAAAGGTAGAAATTGTACACAACCTTTTTAAAAAAGCTAACTACCATAATAACTGGCTGTATTCGCTACGGCACCTGATTACCTGTTAACCACCTTCACCAGAAGAGCACCAACCCAATTACAATTGTCTTACGCTAGCAAACTAGTTACTTCTCTCAAATGCAAGAATTTTGGCTTCAATAGAGGAACAAAGGAAACACCTAAACTCTCGAGTGACACACAACCATGGTTTTTTTTTTTTTGTTATTCAGCGTTATCCACTCAAAATCAGTTTTCACCGTACCCAGGACTCAATGGTTAACTCTTGAAATCTCTCCGGTAAAAATGTACACGTGGGAAATGTAATCAATTACATGCGAATTTTATGGCTGGACTTACCGGTGGGAAAGACATTTGCTGAGCGACGTGGCTGAATTTCGGGTATGCACCAGACATGGATGATGGGTTGGTTGGATCGTAACCGGACGGAGCATCGTGACGACGCCAATCCAGTGCACGAATCTGAAGGAGCTCCTGAGCCTCGTCGCGATTCATTTCACGCTTTCTCAGGGCTGTTTCCACATCCTCCTTCTATATTTTTCCAAAGAAATTACGATATGATCAACAATTTGTAAAATCATTACAATTACTTCACTTTTGGAAAATGACTCTTTCAATTTTCAATAATTACTGACGTTTATTAAACTTTTATAGACTGTTCGAAATTCGTGCCGGAAAAAACTTTCCATTCAATTTCGAATTTAATGGTGAATTTTCCGGCATTTTAATAATTTTGGATTGACTCTTCTAAATAATTGAATTGGATATACGTGCATTCACGATTTTTCCATGAAATAAATGCCTGAGAATGAAAATAAAAATTGCAAAAATATGTAAAGAGAATTTTATCCCCCCCGAATAAAAATAAAAAATCGGGCTTACCTTGTACCCCAAATCACAGAGATACCGGAACTCTCTGCTGTTCCAAATGACCTCTTTAGTGAGTGCAGGTTTGCTAGGATGACCCCAGCTGGGTACAGGCTCCATATCAGCGTCTCCCCAGCTGCCAGAGGGTCCCATGGCCTTAGGCTTATGGCTGGGTCCACCCCAAGAAGCTGGATTGAGTGGTGGTTCGTTCCATGAAGCTGGAGTCTTAGGCTCATCCCAGTTGGTAGTCTCATGAGGTCCCTCACCCCACGATCCATTGCGTCCCTGTGCAGCGGGATGTCCCCACACAGGCCCCCCGACATCTGGTTTCATTGGCTGACCAGGCATGCGATTTTGTGGCATTCCAGGTGGACACTGCATTCCACCCCTTCCCAAATTCTGAGAGGGTACATCCTTCCAGTGAGACACTTTGCTACCAGCCATGGGACGCTGATTGGCAGCTGGATTGCCCCACAGGCTAGTCCCATCGTCGTAATTCGGCACATTTCTCCGTTGAGCTGGTGGTGAGGGCTCCTCCCAGCCAGAAGGTTTACCAGGGATCATTTCTTTGGGTGGTGGTGCTGCCCACTGATTCATACTCGATGGATTGATCATTTTAGCAGGTGGCCCTGAGGGATGCTGATGTCCCATCTGATGATGAGGTGGTCCTGGTGGTTGTCCCCACATTGCATCAGCACTGGCCCCATTGAGACGTCCAGAGACTCCTCCACGGATGTCTCCACGCATATCAGCCATTCTCGGGTCACGTCCCATAGGGTCCATCGGGCGGAGATGCTCTCTGGGATCCATCGACATGCGGTGGTCGCGTGGATCTCTCATTTCGCGAGGATCAACTGATCTGATATCTCTGGGATCACGAGGATCAACTCTCGGATCACCCCAGTTCGATCCAGTCTGATTACTAGTAGCACCTGCCCACTGTGGTGTATTGGGTTGAGTCGGTGTTGGAGCCCCTGTCCACATGTTGGAGGAGTCAGCTGCCTCGTCGTCCTCACCCCATGTTCCACCGATGTTTGTCGAGGGAGTGTGACCCCAAGGTGTTTTAGCTTGTTGGGGAGGCGGTGGCTGGCCTCCATTGCGAAGATTAGCTTCCCAGAGGTCGGTGCCATTGTTCACTGGGGGCTTCCACATTGGAACACCGTCCTTATTCACTGTTGGCTCTGGTGAGGCTGGCACATCCCAATTGGTATCTTGATTGACGTGTTGACAACTCCAGCCATCCTGGCTGAAGAGGGCCTCTCTCATCGTGTTAAGTTGCTCCAATTGTTGCTTGGTCGATGGATTGGGGGGCATTGTCGGTGGTGATGAATTACTCGCACTTCCAGTCGATGCTGCACTGCTCTGGGGTGAGACTGCCTGATTGTTATTACCATTGGCACCTGGTGGACCACCAGAGGGGGGCGATTGCTGGAGATTGTTTCCATTGTTGTTTGGCGCTGGTTGATTCGGCCCTGGTCCTACCGATGGGTTGGGCTTACCCTGCGGCCAAGGGCCATTTGGACTGGCTTGATTGGTTTGATTAGCTGGCTGAGATGTTGGTGGACCTGCTTGTGAATTAGAGGCTGCATTTGAATTGTTTGTTTTATTCACTGTCGATGGATTTGTTTGATTACCCGGTGGCCCTTGATTTTGATTTTGATTTGGATTAGTGACAGGACGATTAACATTGTTTGTACCCCAGTTGGATGATGGTGGTGGTGCATTACCTGGAGTACCACCCCAGCCAGATGGATTGGGATTATTATTATTTGGTGTTGTTGCTTGAGATGAGCCCCAGTTGGTGCCACCACCGGTATTGAGGGAACTCTCGCCTCCACCAGCCAGTGATAGGATGATCGGAATACCCCAGCGTTTTTTGTAATCAACATTGGGATCACTGTGAGTATATTTTGGTGATTCACCGAATAGACAGTGTAGGGCCCGCTTGAGTAGATAACGTTGGCTTTCGCAGTTGCTCTCGTTGTTTTTGTATGCCTCGTTGCAAGCAGGAATCAGAGCACGAACGTATGCAATCAGTCTTGCCCAATGACCGGTTGATGGGCTTGCATCAGCATTATCAGCAAAACGTTCGTTGATATAATCATTCACTTGTTCATAAGAATTCAATGTATTCGTAGGAGTTTGGGGGCTCACGACAATCGATTGATTCTCGAAAGCGACACGCAATGATGCAGGTACTGTTTCAGTTTGGGATGTGACGGTGGCTGATTGGCTTTTAAGCGTCATCGTAGGCTCGCAGGTAGTAAGTGTAGGAATGTTGTTAGATGATCTGACACGTACAACTCGCTCATCATCAGACACGTCAAGTCGAGCTTGATGAGACATTTCAGACTTATCGCTAGACTTAGATACGGACTTAACATTACCGTTAGATTCAAGAGCAATCTTAGTAGACACATGATACTTATTTATCTTAAAACTATCATTTAGAGGCATGTTAGACTTATTGTTATCCTGAAATGAAAGAGCACCAACAGTAAATATTGTTGCTTCGGTACGACTAATACCATCATTTTGAGACCCTAACATCCTAATATTAGTAGTCATTACACTAGTCTTGTAGCACACAGCGACGTTAACAATGTCTTGGATAACATCTTGATTATTGTTACCATTAATATTCATCGTAGTCGTATTATCGTTACAACGACGATGATGTTTCTTTTCAGCAGACCCTTCAGTATCTTCAATGTTACAATAATCACTATTATTAGCAACGTTGTTGTTTTTATCGTAACCCTTGCTCTTAATCAATAATGGAACACATATGCGTTGCGTCAGCTTGGTGACGGTGACGTGCGACAGTAATTGTTGATAATATTGAGAAGTAACTGGAGACGATGCTCGGACTTGAGTGAGATTATCATCGTCAATGAGAGATTGCAAATAATCGTTAATGCGGTCGGTGAATTCGTTTTTGGAAACGATAAGCGTAATGGAAGAACAGGCATTCATAGCCGTTAATTTGTGAGCACGAGATAGGACCGATTTATCCCAGTTGTCAATGAAATCGTGATTTAATTGGCAAGCATCGTTCACTGAATTACTGATATTCTGATTGTAGTGCTGGACGTCAAGGCCAATTGCTCTGATATCACCAATCATAGTGGTAACTACTGAACATCTTTCGCCAATTGCTTCGACACGATTTGATCGGTTACCATAACTCGTATCATTATCAACTAAAATAACCGGGATTCCAACAGCATTAATACCAACGAATCCATCGCCAGTAACATCTAGATAGTAATAGTCACCGTAACTTGTTGAGCTGAGCAATATCACAGACTTTGAGTTATTATTACTTATTAATCTAATATTAGCCTTAATGTTATTGTTTTCGCCGTGGTGAAGGCGGGACCCTAGTAAGGAGTAATTGTCGACAAGTTTGGCGCGATAAAGCTGCCGCTGGGGGCAATCAGACTTGGGTATCCTAACTAGGCTAGGTACCCCAGCGGTACAACAATCAACGCCTATCGTATCATTTAAACGTACACTTAACATTAGTACCCTAATGCTTATAACGCTAAAGCTATTCTTATTATCACTTAACGGCTTACACGTACACTTAGAATTATCGGCTGAGCTGCCCAGTTTACCAAGCGAGCCCCGTGTATTTTGCTTTCTGTACTTGTGATGATTATGTTCTGCATTGTTGTGGTTGTTTATTTTATCATTATTATCGTAGGTTAGAAGGTGATTTGTTGGATTTTTTGTGGTTTCTGGTGCCACTGACTGGCAGGCCTCACCTCCATCGGCAAAGCTGAGCTCACCTGCAACATCACACCATTTTTCCACCTCTCAATCGGCAATCCAATCCAATCCACATTGACACCAACTATTAACCACTACGCTCACAATATCGTCTAAACTAATTATTGAGAGTCCTTGTCCGTGTCAGATATTTATTTCTCATAAAGTCAAATTATTCTATTAAATCCCAACGAATAAAAAAAATTGCAAGGTGTTTGGATGTACTTGGAAAACTAAAAATATCGTCTTTGATTTATTTAAATTCATCTACTTGTTTACCGGATAAATTGTTTAAAACTCGAGCGATAAAACGTCCGAAATTCTTGTGTTTATATTGCCCTCAACATGTCAATCAACGTTTCTAAATATAAATAAAAGCATAAATACGCCAAAAACAATGGAATTCAGCCGAAAAGTCGAAGATATTCGCAGAATAATCGGTAAATATTGAATTCGTCGACCAGGATAAATTCAGTGGGACAACAAGCCGAAAAAGATAAGAACAAAGAAGCAATAATGACTACTCCAAGCAATTTCATTTCAAAATGGAGACTCTCATAAACCGAGTGGAACTGACCACCTCATGATCATTTCAGCCCCTCGTATCTCATCATCTACCTCATATCTTAGTTAATAAAAAATTGAAACCTACCAGATTGGCGTGGCAGGACGGTTAAGAAGTCATTGGCGGCGGTAGCTTTGGGGTGGCTGGTAGGTGCTGCCATCATGCTGCTGTTTATGAATTCGATATCACAGTACCTAGCATGCTCTGGTCGTTCCCCTTCCCGCGCCCCACTCAGACTGCTTTCCTCTAATACTACTACATCCCCCTGCAACAAATAAAGGAGGATATAAAAAAAAACCATTGAAGACCGTTGGCTATGATTAGACTCCATTGCAATGTATTGCATCACTGGACTGCTCCAATAAGTCTCACATTTCCTCCAATCTCACACTTTAATTCAACTCACCTTGGAATTTTGTACGAAGGCATTTGTTTCGGTAGAAATCTCATGTGAACTAGAATTGTGTGGAAACATTGGGCTCAGTTCTTCTTTGGCAGGCAATGCATAGAAACCAAGATCTCATAGACTATCACTATCAGTGCGCTCCCAGCTCCATGCCAATAGGGATCTGCAATCATTATTAATCATTCTAATCAATTTTTTCAGATCCTTTTGATTAATGATAAATCAGACAACTGTCTAAATCTCGAGTGACGACGACTTTCTACGCGACAAAATTTTGTATTTCACCTGCGACAGGTGAACAAAACGCTAGAAACAGATTTCGGATCATTTTCATCAGAGATAAGATTGCTATCTGAGCCATATTGGCACCATAGCGCGACGAACTGTGGAAAAAAAAAGACTTTACGATCATTCAAACTCAGAAATACAGCTTGACACTGTTTCCACGCTGGTGCAGAAGACAAATTAAACCTCGTACAAACACCCATATCCCAGACCATCCTTCAAGATAATCGACGGTGGCAAAAAAAAAAAAAAAGGAGAGGTGAAACCATAGTTAGAAACCATGGAGAACTAAATTGGATGGAAAGGGTAGTCGCACACGGACATGAAAATCCATGCATATCGATTTGTGAAAAATAAAGAGTAAAGAAAAGTCGTGGAGAATTTTTCGAAATCGTACCACCATTTTATTCAAATCGTCGCGCAAAATTCAATCTCAAAATTACCGGCAGACGAGTGATATAAAATAAATAAATCAGGCATGAGAGGGAGGGGGTGAGACGGATAGAGACGAAATGAGGAAGAAGTCGGGGGAGAGAATAAGTAAAGGGGAATTGAACAACGGTGGATCACATCCCACTTAACATTTTCCAGCGCACAGAGAGCACCGTGCACCCATTACAACAGTGAAAACAAATTCCTCGCAGAACTTATACTATACTCTACTCTCGGTTGCTCTCCCCCTTTGGGGCCCCTCTCTGTCCACTAACACACCGTACGACCCCACAGTCATCGTATTTTCGAAAGGTCAGCCTGGGATTTCAAATAAAACGCAAAAGGCGCAGCATTTGGCGAAAAAAAATAAAATAAATTCATAGAAATAAACTAAAAACCTGAGGCACTTAAAAACGTCAAAAGACTACAGCAATGACACCCAACGATTATATCACAATCGAAAATCGCTGTAAATGCTTGCGTGGCATGTGAACACGAAACACGAAGCATCAACCACGGGCCAATAAACCGTAAATCGAGTGTTAAAATTACTCGAAAAATCTACCCATCGAATGCCAAATCGGCAACAATAAACTGGGCGAGAAAGGATTATGAGATAAAGATAAATACACACGCACTGGTATCACAAAACACCACTCCAAATAGTGAACTCACTTCTACAAATAAATTCCCCGCTAATCAGCCACGAGGAACGACTAACGAATTGAAATCCGACACTCTCTTTCCTGGGGAAAATCAATGGAACAATTTAAAAAAAAACGAATGAAAAACATTAAATAAATAAATAGCGATGCTGAAGGGAATAACTTACGCTTACGGCTCCAAAGAAAGAGCACATACAGTCCGCACGGAGCTATTTGGCTAGCGCGGAATACCGAAAACCTCGTACTCGCGCTAGTGTAGTTGGTTATTCTCACGAGCGTACCTTCTCCCCATCGTATACACACCAACAACTTGGTATCTTATTGCATGGTGAGTGGAGGGAGGGGTAAAGAAGTTTTCAACAGTGGTGGAGGGGCGAAGGGAGAGGGGCTATTACTTTTGGTGCACGCGCGAAGCCACGTTCACGTTTCAATATTGGACGTGCTCGACATGCTCCATTCACCGACGAGAAATCAACTCTCCACAACTCGCCACCGAGGCGCTGCCAACACTCCCTCCCTTCCCTCTCCATCTCCCACTCCCATCCCATTTCCCTCTTACCCTCATCCCTCCCCTCTCTTCACCAATCCGATGAAACCACGACTCCCCTCTCTACTCCACACACTACCCCCTCTTAGTATTTCTCTTTTGTACATTTCCATTCCTCCCTCTCACTCTGTCTTCTTCCTTTTTTCTCTTTTAACTCCCTCTCCATCAGCCGTTTTTTTTCGCTCCCTAAATCCTTCCTGGCGAGTTTACGCTCACGCGCACACACACCGTGGCTCTCTCTTTTCCAGAGAGAAAATTCTCTCATCTTGTCTTGTCAAGGTACTGGCAAAATCGGTGCTCCACCTAGGAGGTGCACACCAGTGAAGCCCAGAACCCCCCAACCCCTAGCCGTCGGGAGAATTCCCTTGGAGAGACAAAAGAGACAGAACGTTCCCGTACTTCTCTCTTGTATACCGTTAAAGCTGAGGGAAAATGTGCTTAGCCGGGGCTCCATCGATTTCATCGATCTGACTACGCATTGACCTTCGAAAGTTCTTCATACGCTTTGTAAAATATTGAATTAATGAATCCTAATTACCGGGGATAATTAATTCGATTGAGTTTGTGCGCTTCTGTATTGGTTATTGGACGACGTGGGAGAGGTATTCATCCTTGTAGCTGAATGAGGGAACAGATCGAAATGCGTTTTCATCGTCGTGGGGAGTGCAGAGGGTCGAAAACATCGGAAACGTCGAAAGCGTCGGCAGGGCGTCGCGACATTGCTTCCCAGAGACTCACCAGTATCGGAAATTATTGATCTGCCAGTTACATATATACAGGCATCTGTATGTACGAGAAAGGTATACGAGAATGGTGCGACGGTCAGGTCTAGCAAACGAACACACCAGCAGCGCTGTTCCCTCTGGCGCGCGTCTGCCCTTCTCCCTCAGCACCACTGTTTCTATCTACCTTCCCTTCTACTTCTACTCTCTCACTCTCCCCTGGCTCTCCCTTTCGCCAACAGTATTACAAGAAAAAAAAAAATGGCTATGGTGAAATACTAGAGGCTGGGGGAAGAATCTTCGCCTTTTCCTCACACCCGCGTCCGTCATATTGGCCCCCTCCTCTCACTCTCACCCCCTTTTTGCCAACTTTTTTCTCTCCCTCCTAAGTGCTGAATAAATATTCACACCCTTCGCTCGTCTTTTTTCTTTACAGTGTTTTCCATTTTTTCCCCTTTTCTACTCTCCATCGAGAATCGTATGAAACTCCACTTCCAGGGGATGTATCGACCCCTACTCTACTCTATCCCCTTCGAGAATCGTATGAAACTCCACGGTCAGATTTGATAAATTTTTAGCAACGAAAAATTTTTAAAATCATCAATTAGATATTCTTCGTTATTCGCTATAATTTGTTCAATAATTTTTATGGAGAATTTAATAGTTTAAGAGATTAGATTCCCCGGGACATTCGCGACTTTCCAAGAAATTCGTACTCCGTATAACTTGAACGGTAAAATGTTATTGAAAGGAATCAGAGTGTAACTATCCAATTTGCAAGTGCGTCGGGCGACAAATGCATTATTCTTGAATGTGGTAGGATAGAGAATGGTGGAAAAGCGAGCCAAGTGTGACTTTTTCGCGTAGAGAATTGTTAAAGACCCCGGAGACAGCTGAGATTACAACAAGGAACAAGGCAATCTCCCTCTGCTCTTCCCCTGGGGAATCTTCTTGGTCACCTCGGCATGTCCACAGCCGCGCATTATCCGTGGTCCGACGAGGCGCATCGTCAATGTCCTCACACGTTTGTTATTGTTGCATTCAGAGAGTATCCCGTGTCTCGCGTGCCAGCTCCATTTTCTTATTCACGAGCTATCTATGTTTCAGACCCTTCATGTGGAACCGGGGGTTGTCCTCGCCATGAATTAGCAATACCCCACGATAATTCTATGACTCTACAGCGACTCCTCAGGGGCCTAATGATGCACCCCAAACACACATTTTTTATCAGAACATGAACATTTCGGTGATTTAGGAAATTATTTATCTGAAAATTCAGCGTGAATTAAGTCTGAATAAATCCTCAAAAGGTGAGAGCTTCCTGAGAATATTAATACAAACTCATTTGAGATTCATTTGAGATTCATTTCATGACAATTGAAACAAGTAATGGAATTCTCTTCCAATTTCAAGGTGAAACACTCGAATCGATTCTGAAGTAATTTTTTCTATCCATCCCAATTACCACCGGGCGGTTGATTGTCGGTAAAAAGAACCCAAGGAGGTGTGAAGTACCGATAACTTCGGTCAATTAACAGAAGAACGGTGTCACGCTGTAAAAGAGCATAACGCAAAACGATACCAGTACTTGATATTTCTCACCGCTTTGTTCCTCCACTCAGCTCCCCTATCCCTCCCCCCTGGTAATTCCTGGCCCAAATACTTCACCCACACGAGCACTCATTACGCAATCCGTTAACCCCGTCCAATTTCATATTTCACAAAATTCGCAAAAATTGTGCTCCTTGCTGGCTAATTAACATGATAACATAATTAAGCAATTAATATCAACGACTACTGCTGGGAAAAAGAGTATCGAAACCAGAGTTGGTAGATCGCAATGAAATACCACCAAATAATGCCCCGGTATGACGCACTTACGTAAAAGGTATCGACAAGTGGAGAAGTCGCGGTTCTCTCCCACAACCGCTGAAAATTGAATAATTTTTTCCCTCAACTTCTCCCTATTTTGCTTTACGAAGTAATAAACATTGTTGCTCTACAGTCTTTCGATGTACATAGGATATATTGTCCCCCTCTCTCCATTTACCAGGCACCGCAGTGTACATATATACATGTGTGCATTTGTACGATGACTATATATACAATGTAGCTTGGCAACAAGCACTCAGCCAGTTGCGGGGCAAGGTCGACCCTCTCCCCCTTTGCTATTTTATCCCGATATATATTCATTACGAAACCTCGTACATGTGTACGGATCTCACTCCTATCTATCTATCCTTTAATTTTTTTTTTCGCATCGTTCAAGCGTTTTTGCCATCATCTTTTCTCTCTCTTTCTTGTTTTTTTCTTATTTTTTTTTTGCACTGTCTCCTAGTGGTGGCCGATTCTTCCTCGTTGGAGACCACAACCATGACGTATCCACGTGCTCCTAATACATATATGTATTGGAATACGGTATACATGGGCATGAGGGAAAAGAACGGATAGGGAGGCGTTAAGGTAAGAGATTCGGACGGTGCGGAAAAGGATCGACATGCCAAGGGATCGCATCGAGCGGAACAACCGTAATTTCTACGTTTTCCACGGTGAAGACGCACTTTGCGGATGGATTGTCAACTGGACTTTTAAATTGCATGGGATTTATGGAGATCTCATGGGATTCCGACGATTTCTCGAATATTCTATTCAACTTCTGATTCTAGGTGCACGCTAGGAAAATCGGAAAGTCTGCGGAACACCTGAGAATTATTGTTTGAAATTTCTACTATAAAATTCATAAAAACCTGAGAGGGTTCTAAATCTTTGAACATCTAGAAAATACGTGCAGAATGTTCTTGAAATTCAGATGAATTAGAAATACCAGAATATATTTAACTAAAATTCTCTTCACTCCACGAATTCGTCCAAGACTTTTGATCGTCCCTGAAAATTTCCATTCCTTCGAATATTTGAGATAAATAATCAAAGTGATGAGGAGCTCCATTTCAAATAGTATTAGAATGTGAAGAATGAAAAGTTCACACGGTCTTGGGGGAATTTAAAAAAATGAGCAGTTGTGGATGGTGCTGAGGACGAGCTCTCGGTCCCGGGGGTTTTCATGATTTTATTGGTGAAGGAACTCGCAGGCGATGGCACGGGAAGGAGTATACATTGAAGAAGGGAATGAGAAAAAGATTAAGAAGAATTTAGCGAGATGAACATGGTAAAGAGAAGCATACGGTCCGGCCAGTGTGACCACATTCCAGAGACACTCCCACTGGATATACTTAGAGGCATCATGTATAACGTTGTACTTAATGCCCCCAGGGAAGGATGTAATCGGCAATTCTTCACAAGTTTGCATATCGTGGGTAATCATCATAATTATTCCAATTAATGAGGATTTCTTTAATTATCATAAGGGCTCATTGCAGCTCTCGCTCTCCAACTCTGAATTACTCCATCACTATTTTATTTTATCCATCGGAAAAGCCGTAATTTTTTTTCTCCACATTTTAATGATGCAGGAGGAGGGGGGTGTTGTAAAAATATATTGCACGTTCACCGGTGGAATGTGGCGTTAATTATCCTCAATGATGTCTTCCGATTGACCATCCGTCGACCTCCAAACGCCAATTTAACAAATGTGGAACAGTAAAATAGCAAAATAGTAAAATTGAGGAAGAAAAGTTAAAGGAGTGGATATTCTTCTAAATAAAGTTGTGGAGTAACCATTTTTGGAGTGGGCAAATTCCGTTAATTCAGACAACTCTGCTCGCATTACTGAACACATATTGCTGGGTGTTGAGAGGATTCTATCAATTTTTTTCACGTACAGAGTGGAATTGGTGGAATTTTGTTCTTTCTAGTCGAATGCCAGTGGAAAAATACGAGTTGTCTGGAAGAAAGAGAGACAGAGATGGAAGAATATGGTTAACAATATGGCAGCTGCGTTACACTCGCTCAAGTGTTGGCAAAATCATGATTGTCGTGATTTGTTTATTAAAAATATGGCATTATTGTTGTTTACAATAACCGAGAGACTTGTTCTTATCGTTTGACCGCCCTATGCATGTCCCTGATATTTGTCTCGATAGGTAATGCATATATAGGTTATATTTATATTTTTTATACACCAACCGTAAAGCCCGATACGGTTGACCCCTTGTTAAGACGAAATCGTACAATTCATCTTGTTTTTATTTTTTCACATTTTTCGTACTCACCTGCGGCAACGCGTTCGAATGGTGTTCAAAGTCGTTTAAAACTCTCACTATCACAACTCGATGATAAAAAAAATAGCTCTTTTCCACGTTAAACACGCTGAAAAACACATTTGCGTACTAACCACGGATTTTCATTGAAAATGAGACTCCATTACTTGGCACGGAGTTTGCAGAGGTTACCGCGGCAAGGCGCATCGCAAAAAGCCGATCATTTTTCAAGAGACAGATCCTATACTCAAAACCGGAAGCAACAGACGAGTCGGATATAAGGTGTGTCTTCTCCCTCCGCTTCTGTCGTTTTTTTCGAAATTGAGTCGTTTTGATCGAGGCTAATGGTCTTTTGGAAAGTTACCCAGGTATTTACACGAAGATTTAACCAGGGACTGGTCACTCGAAATTTCCGGCGTCCACTGATTTCCAGAATTTGGAAAGTGATTTAAAATGGACATGGAAATCTGGACATTCTCAGACAAATTAATTATAATCAGATGGTTAAGTAGGACTCGGTATTGCAGATATTTTCTCAGAAGATCTTACCCATCGAAATTTTTCTTGCAATGGTTTACCAAGGGATGACAGAATTATTTCTCATCTAAATTACAAATCTGAATTTAAATTAAAAACTCATGTCAATTTGCAGTCGCCTAGCTAAAGTTCAATCAATTTCATCCAAAATTAAATAAATGAAAAACACTTTCCTCGTTTTATGTAATAAATGGATTAGGCTTTCTGGGCGGGAGTTTCAAATATTACCTGAAAGGTAGTATAACGTAGTGTGTAGTTCTACCCTGTCTTAAAATGAAAAGGAGTAGGGAAATCGATCTCGAAATACCTGAAAATTTCACAAATGACCGTAAGAGTAAGACCCGTAAGCCGAAACCGACCCGCCACCACGACGTACTCGTACCGAAATTGTGATCCCGTGACGATTTCGTGGTTTGAAATATTGCAGTGCAATCCCTTAACGATTTTTACGACAAAACTGTTTCGTCAGAATGTCTGCAATACCGAGTCCTCCTTAACCGTCTGCCCAAATCTGTTCATTTGAGAATGTGTCCATAAATTTCCGTGTGCATACGATCATAGTCATACATTTCCGTCAGCCTTCCACTTTTTGGACTTTGCAACCGCCATTTTCCCTAGAATGTATCTGATCTGAACGAACTGTACCCCAACGCCTTCCCCCTTCACTATAGAGGGTGTTTCAGTGATTGTAGAATTTTTCCTGGAAGCACCCATTGCCGTACGAGGTTTTTTTTTTGTTAGTCCATACATAAACCGAACTTGGCCCATTGGAAGTGGTCTCAGTGATAATTTATCCATCAATCTTCCGCCACTGATCGAAGAAAATTGAAGCACTCTCGAGCGCAATGCGAGCCGGTGTAAGTACCATTTACCTGAATTTTTGTGGTCGATTTATTCGTGTACTTGTAATTTTATGGCGGAGTAGAACGGCGTAAAGCACACAAGCCAGCATTGATCTCTATGCCCCGGCTTCTTTTGAAGACAATTTTTTTACTTCGATTCGATATCATTTCACCCTGCATTCAATTAATCATGGCTTACGTGTTAACGACTGCTCGATTTCATTAAGGCATTTAATTTAATCGGACCAAAACCGCGTAACGGTGATATTGAAGGTTAAACTCCCATTTCTATTTGATGAATAGCTTTTCAAAAATCCTCACGTATCGTACACTATTTTGTTACGTACTACTAACCTAGAAATTATGCAGTTTCATCATCAATTGGATTTTTCAATTTTTACAGGGTACAATATACTGATCATGTCCGTGCATTACAAGTTCAAGTCCACCAAGGATTTCGACACGGTATCCTTCGATGGACTCCACATCTCAATTGCTGATCTCAAGAAGGCTATATTTCACCAAAAACGTCTTGGTAAAAATACGGATTTCGATCTTCAGATAACTAATGCACAAACGAAAGAGGGTACGTGTGTCTATTAATCAGCGAAATAAAGTTGGATCATTTCATGAATAATTTTAAAGTAAATCATGAAAAATGAAATTGATCTCATATTTTTTTGGATCGGAAATTATGGAAAGGATTAAAATTGAGCGCAATTAAGATGTACGCTATCAAATCTTTCGGAAATTTTGAAATAAACCAGATGTTTTTTTCTGAATTTAGATTACACCGACGACAATGCCCTGATAGCAAAAAACACGAGCTTGATAATAGCTCGAATTCCCTTGACAGTTCAGCAGAAAAGGTCTTGGGATCGCAATGAGCCCCAATCATTCTCAAACGCCAAAGATGAATCTGGAATGGGGCACACAGTGGACCTCACCAGATTGGATGGTTCCGAGGAGGATAAAATTCGTGCCATGATGACGCAATCCACCCAGGATTACGATCCCTCTAACTACATGAAAATTCGTGGAGCAAATCAAACTGGTGAGGTGCCGCCGAACTACAGATGTTACAAGTGTCACCAGCCAGGTCATTGGATAAAGAATTGTCCACTGGGTGCGACTCAAGAGCCCATTGAAATTAAAAAGAGTACCGGAATACCGAGGAGTTTTATGGTGCCTGTCGAGGGCCCACTGGTGCCCGGTGCCATGATGACACCCACTGGACATTACGCTGTCCCAGCGATTGATCACCAGGCTTACAAGGAGGGCAAGAAGGAGAGGCCTCCATTCTTTCAAGATCCTGAACCAGCTGCTGAAAAACCCGAGATTCCTGAGGATCTGATTTGCAGTATTTGCAAAGATTTATTGACTGATGCGGTCATGGTCCCATGCTGTGGAAATTCTTACTGTGATGAATGTAGGTTTAAATCATCTATAAATAATCAAAACAAAATTAATTAATTCCAACCGATTTCATTCATCCCTTCATTATTGAATTAATAAAATGATAAATGACGTAATCATCAACGTTTTTGGTGAAAATTTTATTCCAGGTATACGATCGTCCCTCCTGGAATCAGAGGAACATGAGTGTCCAGGCTGCAACGAGAAAGACGTGTCCCCAGAGACACTCATCCCGAACCGCTACCTTCGTGGAAACGTCCTCCAGTTCAATAACAAAACTGGCTACGCCAAGAAGACACCCTATCCACCATCTGTTAAGCCTCTAGCTCCAGTTGTCGATAATGAGAAAACTGAGGTAATTCAGCGCGAATCTCTTCAAGAACCCCCGAAGGAGAGTCTACATACCGAAGACCCACCACCAGGAACCTTAGGTGAATCATTTATACTTCAATAATTCTAATAATGATCAGTCGATTCTTGAGTGTGCAGCAGTGACACCCGGACGCATGCGCTGGAACAGAGTTTACCTTTATTTTATCCAATTTAATGCTTATGTTAACCTTCCTTCGAACTTTCCTTAACCAAACCTAGGCGCAATGACGTAATTTTCACCGAAAATTCATTTAGCTGGAGAGAATTGATTGTTTTGCTGCTGCGTATTATTCTTCATGCTTTAATAATAAATTAAATGTATGCAAAACGAAAATAACTCCCTCAATGCGAGGAATAGTAGTTCATCGATCGAGTTAATTATTTTTAGATGAAAAAGAATCTACACCTGTGCGGGAAATACCCGAACACGTCGTGCCACCAGTTGCTGATGAAGACTCTGAAGTAGTTCCACCACCCCCACCTGGCACTGAGCCATTGCTCCCAATTCCATCGGCGAGCAAATCCCCTGAGAAAGAGAGTGATTCTACTGAGGTCCACTGCTCCGAAAGACGGGAGCACGAAGATGATTATGGCGGTGATTATGGAGGAGATTACGATGATTACGAGGAGGACAGAAGATCCAGGGATCGTCACAGGAGTTACAGCAAAGAGGGAATTCGCGACAGGTGTGCATTATTTCTATTGTTTACGGTTTCAACATTTTTATCGAAATGAAAAATCTTGGAAATTTTATGGGGCTGATGGGATTTTAATAATTGAAATATGGTCATCAATTTTTCAAGGACTGGGGATGGGGGAAGACGAATTGAAAATATAAGATCTATGAACAGGAGGAGATCTTTATCCCCCAGGCAGAGACAGGATTACCAGACTCATGGGACACCACTTCCTCACATGATGAATCAGTCAAAGGGTTATCAGAATATGCCAACTGGTAATCAAAGATATTCGAGCATGCATTATGATTCTCAATTGAGGAGATCGACTGAAGATCGCCCTGGAACACCTACTGTAAGTTACCACATCAACACCAATTAATTAGGGAATTACAATTTTTTTTTAATTGATTGATCGAAACGCTTGTTATTCCAGGTCGATGAGCCCCATCTGCATTCACAGACATCTGTAAATCAAGCCCCCCTGCTGCCATATCCACCTGGTGAAGAATGTATACCGCCCCCACCACCTCAAAATTATAATCAACCACCCCCAAGAATGGCTCCTCACAATCCTCCATTATTACCCGATCCGTACATGGGCCACAGAATGCCCATGTATCCCCATCAGCAGGGGCCACACTATGGGCCACCTAGGTATGACAGGCCACCGTATCAACAGACTGGCTACAGATCTTCTCAGCCACCGAGAAATTACAATGGACCCCCGAGGCCAATAAGGGGAATGCATCATCGTAAGTGTAACTCGGAGCTCTTCATTATTTATTAAATGTAAAAACAGAAATTATATGTTATGATATTTCTAGGAGGATATCGAGGCATGCAGCCGCCACCCCCCGGACTCGGTCGAAACATGCATAATGGGAATCCACCTGGGTGAGTACAACAAATGATTCTAGTTGTCTTCAAGATGTTTTGCACAATTTCTATCATCTCCAGTCAATTCCAGATTACGTACTAAACGATAAAAAAATTGAGAATGGTTCTTGAATTACGTGAAATGAATCCCTCCTCCAATATTTGTTACAGAGTTATAGATGATCCTCTGGAGGCATTTGAGCGAATGCTGCGGGAAAAAGATGAGCGAGATAGGAGGCTAGGTAAACACAGGAGACGCTCCAGAACTCGCTCAAGATCACGCAGTTACACGAGATCACGTTCTCGTTCATTTAGTCGCCGTTCACCACTACCATCTCGCATGAGTAGGTCGAGAAGTCCCCCGCCAAAGAGAAGGCCCTCAAGATCACCACCACCTCGGCGTAGCAGAACGCCAAAGCGGAGGTCTCGCAGTGGAAGCTTCTCTATCAGTCGGTGAGAATCAAATCATCTTCATTTATTCTACTTAACCTATCAATATTCAAGCGAGTAGTTGTCGACATCATGGAGATAAAAATTTAATTAATTGGCATTTATGTTTTAATGCATTAATCTTCCTGCAGGTCAAGATCGTATTCTCGTAGTCAATCCCCGAGAGGTTCGATCTCAAGGGATCGAGAACGGGAGAGAGAACGCGATAGGGACAGGGAGCGTGATTTGCCTCCACGGTACAGATCCCCTGTTAGATCACCTCCGAGGTAATTATTCTTTTCACTCTAGTTAAAAAAAAAATGAACAATGAGAACAACTATAACTTGAGGAATCGCCTGAAATGAAATGATGTTGGATTAAATTTGAATGTTTGCATTTTGAATCTTGTATTTTGCAGATTCCAAAGAGATCGCGAACGCGACCGAGATCGTGGCAGATCCCGTGAGCCTCCCCGTGAGTCTCGTGAACAGTACAGCAGTTATTACAACGATTCATCGGCAAATGAGTACGGTTTTCGTGAGCGTGAACGTGACATATCAAATCGTGAAAGAGGGCCACGTTACCCTCCCCGGAATCAAACGACTCCGCACAATATACCACCATTGCTATCACACGCAATGCCACCAATGTCAATGGGTGCAACACAACAACCGGAAAGGAAAGACTATTATGATTCCTACAACAGGTATTTTCGCATCAATTGTATTATGTTTCGTGTATTTATTAACTGCGCACTGAATCTTACGTACGAGTACCACACACTCGTTTATTTTCTCATTATTCTCGATATTCGATTGATACATATCAAGAGATCATTAAGACTGATGATAAGCTGCGATAAAATTCAAAATGTTTGTTAGATAAATTCTATAACGACTGAGAGAAATGATTTTCTATTATTATCTCCATGAACACATCAAGTACTGAGGAAAATTCATTGAAATTTGAATATCATGGATTATTTTTTTCAATACTCTAAACTGCGTACATGAATGAAGGTGATAGTAGTCTATTGAATGCATTAAAGAACACTGAGTATTTTTCGATACAATTTTTTTATACAGTCATTAATGCATGTATGCCCAACTGTTGTCACGATTCTCATTGAACACTTGCACTAATTATTGACATTTGATGCTGGGTATAAATGAATCAATTGACTCGAATTTACTGGATGGAGAGTGAGAGTGATATTCCGTATTATTAATGAATGAAGGAAACTATTGAATTGAACTAATCGAATATGAAGACTGCGAATGTACCTGTAAACTAGTTTAAGGTCAATTGTGAGATATCGAAACGAGTGAAATGAACTAGCATATCATATTTAAATCCAGTACTGATATTCCCCTGGAGAAATGAGTAACTGAAGACTGATGTCAGAGATTGAATTTAAATCATTAATGATTAATTAATCAAATTTTGAAGAGGCAGCGCCTTTGAATTATTTTTCACAAGTCTAGTCATTGATGAAAAGGAATTTTGTAAAAACAATATCCTCGTGTGAATCATTGATAATATTCGTTTGAAAAAAAAAACTGTATGAAAAACTGTGATAATTGTACGAAATAAAGAAAAGCAAAAGAGATATAAAGTCCCATGATGAGTGAAGAGGACGCGAGATTTATCTGGAGAGCTGGCTGTGGACGTGGAGAAGCTAAGGACGTAACCAACTCGACACAACGACTTGGTTCTTGATTCAGGTGAATTCAGGACCAAATCAATACTTATAACTCAGTTATTCGCTTTGTTATTTGCAATTCAATGACCAGTATTAATTAAATACTCTTAATAATCTATCGTGGGTTATAAATGTTGATTTCAGAAACTAATTTACATTCATACACATTATATTTCAGTTAGAGTCCACAGGTGGAGGATTATTGACGGCAATATTAATTTATCAGTAGTTAATTACGGTTTTTCGAATTTTCAGCCTGGGCAGTGCTCCTGGGATAACGAGCTCACGAAAAATTATACCGAGAGACACGGCAAATCCTTGACAAAACGATAATAGAGAATAGGTTCTTGCATTTTTATGCAAATACATTGTTTTAAACATTACAAAACAATATATTTCTGATTCTTTGGCTGGAGGTAATGGAAAATTAGTTTTCCTGGAGTCATATAATCCGGGATTTGAGTAAAATGATGAGTGGATGGAATAGATGAATGGATAGATTGAGTTTAGAAAATGTGTGAGTCCTCAGTTGGTAGTGGGCATGGGGGAGATTGATGTTAACAGTTTGTGGGTCTGTTTCAGTAGGTATGCTGGTGGACTCCCCCAGAGATTGAACAGTCCTCCTCGTGATCACAAGCGTTTCGATGATGTCGCTCCACCGGGAACTGAGGGATATTACGATTTGCCACCACCCGGAGTTGATCATCCCGAGAGGTCCAGAGAGGATCGTGAAAGGCCAAGAGGGATCAAAGATGTTGAGGATCATGGAAAGGTTGGAGATGGCGAGGAGAGACTGCGGGAGGATAGGTACATGTTATTTTAAAATTAAGGCATTATTCAAGGCAACTAGTGTCCTCAGGAATTGCATCTTCTGGGTTTCGTAATTTCGGAAAGGGGAAAGATTACAAATCTCTCAATATATTTTTTTAGAATGAAATCAGGCCCATGAAAACGATATTTATCAAAATTTTACAATATTTATTAATTAATCTCTCAATATCAATAATCACCCGATTCCTCAGGGCTCGGGATCGTGATCGAGACAGGGAAGAGCGGGATCGTCGCCCGTTGGAAAGGGATCGAGATCGAGATCGAGAACGTGACCGTGAGAAAGAGGATCGGGATAAACCAGTTGTACGTGAGAAGGACGACAGAAAGGAAAAGGAAAGAGAGCGTGAGGACAGATATCCGCGAGACCGTAGAGAGGAGGACAGACAACCAGACAGAAGGGACTACGATGCGACTCGTTACAGAGACGAACGAGATCGTCACAGGGTTGAGGAGAAGAGCCGGGGCCGCGAGAAAGATCGAAAGGATCGCGACTACGAGTCCGAGAAAGATCGAGATCGACACGAGAGGCATTCAGCCGACCACAAAAAATCAAAGAAAAGCTCGAGTCCTCATCTACCGAAATCCCGATCCGAGAACAAGGACTCTTCTCCAGAGAGATCTAAGAAGAAGGAGAAGGATCACGAGGAGAAATCCGAGGAGAAGAAGAGGGAGAAGAAGATTAAGGATAAGAAGAAGAAGAAAGACAGTGAGGAAAAGGAAAAGAAGAAGAAAAAGAAAAAGGAGAAGAAAACACTGAGAGAACAGGCGAAGAGTGAACATGCTAAGTTGGAAGCTGACACTGATTTTACACTCGATGGCAAACAAGACACTCCCTCAGATCTCAAGCCAGAAGCCGAGATGATCGAACAGATTCCAGAGGAATCTATTGAGGCCAGTGCTCCAGTGTCAACTCCAATGAGAACTGATTTTGAGGAGAAGTCATTGACAATTAATCCAGAGCCTCCAGAATTGTCTGGACAAGATCCCCTCCAACAATTAGACTCCGAACACATTCAAAATCCTCCTAACCCCAACTTCAAGCCCATCCCAGAGTTGAAAGCTGAAATGAAGCCGACAGAGAGTCTTTATGGTGGGTTGGATGACACAGAGATTAATACCGTGATAACAGTTAAATACGCCCTTCTCCCTGAAGGCGACAAAGTAATTAAAACCGAGAGTTTGCCCGAGTCATCTCAGAATCCAGAAGAATCAGCGTGTAGCACGTCTGCAACAAGAGCAAGTCCCCCTCGCGAGGAGAAATCTCCGAAGAAGGACGAGTTTCTGGCGCCACTGCCAGAACTTTCGAAGTGGGAACGTGACGATACCACCGAGAAATCCGACGAGAATATCCTGGTGTCACCACAACCCCCAGAACCATCCACTGACGAATTCAAGTGTACGAAAGTCGTGACCTCGGAGGTCCTCAAACGCGCAGAGAACGCTATATTCCAGAAAGCCATTAATGCTATTAGGCCAATCGAAATAAAAAAGATAAGCGAAAGTAGAAAGATACTTTATCAGAATCCCGAGCCAAAGATAGTAGAGCCAGAGCCTAGTCGTGAGAGGAAAAGTGTTAATGTGACGATAAATGTTGGAAGAAATGAGAGAAATGTTGAGATCACTGAGCCGGTGAAGAAGGGCAAATTGGATAGGTCAAAGTTCAAGGGTGAATCACACTCACCAACGAGACTATCGGCTAAGGAGAGGCTGGGGGACAAGATCGAGGACGATAAAGAGAAGAAACCGATTATTCGGCAACTGGGGGATAAAAGGGAGCTGAAGAGTGATGATCGAAATAGATCGAAATCACCGAAAATCCGAGAGAGGAAGATATCGCCGTTGCTTGATAGACGGGTGGATCCACCGTTGTCATTGAACAGTGACCGAAAGGTCTTTCTTGAAGACAGAAAGCACAAGGGTGTACGCTCGAGGGATGAGAGTGGCGGGAGGGTTGACAGGCTCGACCCCAGGGACTCCAAAGTCGAGGGTAAGGCCGAGTTGAGACACGGAAGGAATGACTACAGGTCGGAGTCTCGTGGAGAAAGGGATCGAAGAGGTAGAACGCCTCCTTCACACAAGAGAGAGGACAAACCAAATCCCTTGAAGCGCAAGTCCGAGGAGCTGGAGTCTGATAAGAAGAAGGAGAGAAAAGCTCGGGAGGAGAAGAAAAGGAAGAAAGAGCACAGGAGTCGCAGCAAGTCTCGAGAACGCAAGAGGAAGAAGGATAAGAAGCACAAGAAGGACAAAGAGAAGTCACTGGAAAAGAAACAGAAGCACAGGGATGAGAAGGGACAAGGGGGTGATGAGAAAATGGTATCTGAAGGAAATCCCGGGGACGAGCCGGTCCTCAAGAAAATGAGGAAAAATCCCAAACTGATTTCTGATCGTAAGCGCTCGGTTCTCGATGAAGCGAGCTTCGAGCCCGATTATTCAGCATCTGACTCAGAGAGTGAAGGAGAGGAGGGAAAGACTGGGAAGAAGCCGAAGCTCGAGGAAATGCCGGAGACCAGTGAGAGGGAGAACGAGACCAAAGTGGTAAAGAAAAGGGTCAAATCCAGCTCCGATGATGACTCAAGTTCCACTGAGAGTTCCTCCTCAGACTCTGACAGTTCCGAGGACTCGCACAGGAAGCGCAAGAAGAAGCATAAGAGGCATAAGAAGAAGAAAATGAGAAAGGACAGCAGCAGTGATAGTGACTCTTATTCGGATTCGTCTGACTCCAGCTCCGAGGAGGAGAGGCACAAGAAAAAGTCAAAAAAATCGAAGAGTAAAAGCAAACAATCCAAGAAAAAGAAGAAATCCAAACATAAATGACGTCGTTAGGCTAAACGCAGGGGTGCGTTCAACTGTGGTTTCATTAAAGAATTTTTAATGAATCTTAAGTGACTCGATACAATATTCAGCGTCGAGCTCCACACCCGAGAGCAATGATAGTGGTCTATCGTGTAATTTAGTTATTTACTTTTCAGGGGAATACTTTTCAATATTTTATTTATTCTTTCTCTTCTGTTTAATAAGGATTGAGTCTTGAATGGATGCTGTGCAAATAAATCCGATTGATAGTTCCATATGATGTGAGAAACCCAATAGAGTTGATATTATCATAATTATATTGTACTTTCATAATGTTTTGGCGATATTATAAAGAGAATAAAGAGAGTAGTTCTGTAAAAAATAAATCAATGCGGATATTATTATAATATCAATTGAACTCTTTTAATCGATTATTACCTTAGGATTAAGTTGTTATAAATTACATTTGGAAATTAGTGGAGGCACTTTCTAAGGGGAGTATTGCCTCATTACTTTTGTTATTCTTGGTGTGAAGTATTTAAACTTCTGAAGGTTTCTACGAGACTGAAGAGGAGGGGTAATTTATTTGTGCTGTCAGTTTCTTGCACTCCCAAATCCTTGGCTAGGAATGTGCGGTCGAGAGGCTGTTTTCCAAATTCACATTCTGCAAGATTCAAAGTTGTTAAATTCAATTTATTTTATTCTAGCACTTATTGAAAAATTACCTGATATAAAAACATTTAACGTGTACTTGTAGCCGATCCAATCTAGGTACTCTCGTATCAATTCATTCAAAATAATAACATCCCGCGGAGATTCGGGTCTCTTCGTCCGATTTGCCGCTGAAGACCCATCCAATAATTTCATAACTTCACTTCGCATTTCCGCCTTGATCCGTCCAAGCTCGCCACCCGCCTCCAGGGAATCCCTCACAGCTGCGAGTATCATTGAAAATTAAATTCAATCGATAATTCTTAAAAATAAAAATCATAGCTCACCATTTACTAGGTCTTTCTCCGTCGCCATTTTCAAACAAACGAAATGTCACAGAATCTCATTCCCTTTCCACCTGGCGAGCATCAACCAGACCAAAAAACTGAAAAAAAAAAACCAAAGAGGATTGACTGAAGCAAAGGCACAGTTCTGGGGGGTTTGAATTACCCCAGCGGCATCCTAGTACTGCACCCCAAGAGAGGAAGGGCGAAATACGCAATGATAGGGTGTCCATCAAGTCGATGGGGTGAATTTTATCTTCTGCTGTATGAATGCTTTTTGTTTTTTATTTGTTTAACTGAAATTTAGCCGACTGTAGAACGAGCGGAAGGGGGAAGCGACATCTTGCGTAATTTCAAACGAAAAAAATTATTCAA
>NW_011887755.1:1159944-1173283 GCF_000806365.1 Fopius arisanus
TATAATTTCATTAGGAGTATATATATTGCAAAAGTTTCGTTTTAAAAAATGTCAAATTTTTCAATTTCACTAGATATCTTCTGGATTTTCAAATATTCAGTTTTTAAACAATATTTCCATTGATTAGCGATTTACAAAAAAAAAATTGGAATTATTTAAATAAAAAAAAAATGAATGACGCTGGTATCGAACCCAAGGGATCCGCGTGCCAGTCGAGCGCGTTGCTGACTAGGCAACGCGCTCATTACGAAAATTTAATTTCATTAGTGGTATATATTCAATATATTGAATAATTTTTTTCATTTGAAATTCCACAAAATGTGGCTTCCCCCTTCCGCTCGTTTTACAGTTGGCTAAATTTCAGTTAAACAAATAAAAAAAAAGGCATTCCTTCCCTCAGAAAATAAAATTCACCCCGTTGACTTGATAGACACCCCAGCATTGGTGTGGCGCCCTCCCTCTCTTGGGGTGGAGTACTACGATGCCCCTGGGGCATCAATTCAAACCCCCAGAACTGAGCCTCTACTTTAGTCAATCCTCTTTGGTCACACATGCAAAATTGATAAAGAAAAGAGAAATGGTGTGGCGCGTGCGCGGGAATAATCCTCAAGTGCTTTGAATTTTCGGAGAGGAGTGAGAACAACGAGAACAGCCCTCAGTCGCTGAAAGATGGACGGTGGTGGAGCGTACGGTGGTGGTAAGGCTGGTGCCCCATTCGACCCAATTTCATTTGTACAAAGGCCTCAGGTTATTCTAAAAGCAGTATGTCTGGTGAGTCACACACTAAATAATAAAACAACTCAATTATTCGTCCTCTGACAATTAATCCAACTCAAGAGCCACAGCAACATTGAATACATCGATTTCAACCCCCTCCCCCCTCCCCACCCTTCTGCCCTTCGCGCCCGCTACGATGGGGATGTTCTATTGATTTTTATGAGAATTAACTCAATAGAATCACCATCATAACGAGCGTAAAAAATTCTCTTACCATTTTTGGATTTTTCAAATTCTTTATATTTGAATTTTGACATCATGACCCCAGGGTTTATCATCACGATTGATCTAGTGATCGATAAAACTCCTGAGGGGGATGATGAAGGGGCCAAAGGGCGGTTTTTTTTTATCTTCAATGCACGGGCTAAAAGAGGGACAACCCTACACTGTTTTAAACCTGTGCCGCCACTTTTTGAATTTAATTAAATTTTCATTATGAGTCATGATGAGGGATTTTTTTTTGTTTCAACCGCTTCAGCTCTTCTCGATCATTGTCTTCGGATCTATAAGCAGCAAAGGATATATGAACGACGAGAGTGGCAAGGAGTACTGCCTTTATAACAAAGATGCAAATGCTTGCAACTATGGTGTTGGTATTGGAGTTCTGGCATTCCTTGCCTGCATCGGCTTCCTCGTTGGTGAATATTTGTTTGAGCAAATGTCATCGGTGAAAACACGGAAACATTACGTGCTTGCTGATCTTGGGTATGAATTTTGAGTTATGAAACGAATTATGTAATGAACGGGAAAATTATTATTTGCTGGCTTTGAATTCAGTGGTTTTTGTGTCAAGGATTTAAGCTTCAGGCTCTTGCTGTCTCCGAAATTTATTCAAGTGTTGAGTGTTTGGGGGTGAAAGAATGGGAATTTTCGGAGATAACGTTTTTAGAGCACAAATAATCGTTTTCTCGGGAAAGTGGAGCAGAAGGAAATTTTCGAGGGGTTGGCAATGGAAGGAATTCCTCTGCTTCTCAATGAAAAATAGGGCAGAGGGAGGGAAATTTTATAGATTTTCTCCAATAGATTGAGAGATATTGATGATTAAAGACGCTCCCCCTTTTCCTCTGCTCTCGTATGTGTTTTCGACAATGTTAAAGGACTTGTGACAAAATCGGAAGATTTTAATTGCATTTCAATAGAATTTATACTGTATTCTAATGGAATTCAATTTCAATAATTCAATTAATTTTCAATACTCAATTTAAATTCGCTACACGGATACGCTACATTCCGGTGTGCGCATTTTAGAGCACTAATGGGAAATTCAAACGAAACCAAACTCCACGGAATTTTCATTACTCTCGGTTAACAAAGTTCGTATTTCAGAATTTATTCTGGTGCATCTTTGATGTTCATTGTTTTTCATTTATTGCAGATTCTCGGGACTTTGGGCATTTTTATGTTTCATTGGATTCTGTTATTTAACTAATGCATGGAACAAATCAGCAACACCTCCCGATGGATATGGTGTTAACAATGTTCAAGGAGCCATTGCCTTCCTGTTTTTCTCTATATTCTCGTGGGTGAGTAATCGCGCAATCCCAGTAATGCCTCTTCACTCAATCCTTTTAAATTACCCCACCCTTAAAATTTTAAGAAACAAATAAGGAAACTGCAATTTTGAATAAACAGAATGATTTCTATAATTTACATTAAAAAACACCGGGACTTTGATGAAATAAAAATTTTTGTTTCCTCAATTAAAAATTTTTTCTTCAACGCAGATATTTTTTAAATAAAATAAAAATACATGCATTTTACTGTTAAAAAAAATAATCTGCCATTTGGATTTCTTTACCAATTATAGTCCCTCGGGAATAGCAATAGTATCTCGTCCTGGTGATAAAAAAAAATTGAAATTGTAGGCGGGGAGTGCTTGGTTTGCATTCCAAAGATTCAAGCAAGGTACAGATGCTGCATTTGCACCGAGTTATGAGGCAGATCCAGTGGGTGGTGCTGGTTACACGAGTTATCCAGACGCACCAGACGCGGCATACCAGGAGCAGCCCTTCCCCCAGCAACAGCAGCAGCAACGCGGTATGACTGATTTCCAGGCTCCAGCATATTGAGATCATTGATATTAGTTTCAACAAGCGAAAACCAGCAAAAGAAATTCGATGTTTACGATAATTCAGACGTTATTGCACAGCGGCAGAGCCATTCAACTCAACAACAACAATTAGCATAATGAAATGAGATTAATAATCATAGGAAGGACAGTAAAAATGGAATGGGACTTTAACTATTCATTAGAATTTCCCCGACTTTCCTTTCCTTATTATTTATGATAGCTCTCTTTTCAAGTATTGCCATGTTACATTATTAAAGTTACAAGCTACTCATCTCGATAAATTCTATTGCTGCTTTTTGTATGATATAGACAAAAAAATCAAGAGACCTAGGGAATCTTTATTTTTCGGTGTACCTATATTTTAAAAGAACATGGGGATTAAATAATGAAAGAGAATGTACACGTGAACTGTGAATTGAAACGGGCCTCAAATGACCGTACTGTATCGTCTATTCTGTTGAAAAAATTTACTTACTAATTGTACTGAGGGATTAATGGGGAATTGGTGATTATATCAAGGCGACCAGTAGTCGAGCAACCAAACGTTCTACATATAGTTCGTTGAGATGCTATTGTACCGAATGCTTGATTCATTTTCAATTATAAAAATAATTACATAGTGTTCAGAACAAGGAGGAAAATTTCCATCGTGATTGTGCAGTTAGTAGATTGAAAGTAGATCATTATCAGATTATTTATTGATTAAGTAATGATGGAAAATGTGTAGCGGAAGGTTCTAAACTGTGAGGAATGAAAAAGAATTTATATTTATTGAGTATGAGTATTTGAGAGAGAGCCAGTTTACTGCTATTTGCTTTTGAGAGATCTTTCTGCCGATTTTCTGTGCTTTTTTTTAATTTTATCTAGAGCCTTCCGATTGACTTTTGTAAGCGCGAAGAAAAGAAATTCTTGACGACAGACTACGATACTTCTATTGCTGGAAAACACGTGTTTTTTTTTCTCAGTGAAGGCGGAGCTTTCATGTCCAAACACCCGCCAAAGAGTTTTAATTTCGTGTTGATCAATCCAAAGCTAGCAATCAACCGCTGATTTTTGAATGACTGATAATTATTTAATCGTCGAGTTTTGTGGTTTCAATTCCGCCGAATATTTTTAGAAGAATTGAAACCCCAGATTCTGGTTTATACGTTGACATCCGAATCACATGTACCTGGTTTTTATTTATTTAACTTTCATAAACTCCAGCTATTATTTATACTTTAAAAAATAAAGCGGTAATTATGCGTTGTAAATTGATATAATCGCGTAATTGTTGTGATTTTCGGACTGCCCGATGTATTGCTGATGGAGATAAATCTAGTTACCATTAATTCGGTGTGCATAATCCTTGTGAGCAAAGACTTAGCACGTGAAAGCTCCACGCGAAGAAAAATTAATAATAAAATTTACCTTGAACCTCAGTAATCGGCTCTGGAGGAATTTCAATCCAAGCAGTGTAGGACAAAAACTTATCGGCTTTTCACTACGTCAGGATAAATTTCATTGTAAATTATTCTCTGTGCAAAATTCACTGCGACTGTATGAATGTCATTCCTGTATAATCCGATAGTATTATAGACTTGCGAATTATCTGTAGATTATGAAAATTCTGGAAATTAAAAAAAAAATGATGAAGCAAAAGTAAAGTAATGTAATGAACAAAATAAATATATTAAACAATATAGCTGTATTATAAAGAAAACGTGAAAAAGGGAGAGGTCGGTCATCGGCGCCTTGGGATTATTGCACATACGGTGTTAACATCCATTGTGCTCTTATATTCATTTTCTTCCGTCAAACAGAGCAAAATCCGTACAGAGAGAGATTTTCACGGAAAAACTGATAATGCAGTACTAGAAACGCTAGGCAATCTGACAAGCGCAGGAAAATTTCAGCAAGCATGTGAATTTCACCGCATTTATGGGAAATTGAATTTTTCATTTCTATATAAATACAAGAAAATTCACATTCGCTTTTTTCGATATCTAGAAAAAAATCTCTCTCCGTGTGAAAATTCACTCTGAAATTTATTGTGAAAAAAATCTAATATCTTGTCTTTGTTGATTTTCGACCAATATGTTTCATAATATTGAATAAATAGAGTTATAATTAAATGTAATCTTGGTTATTATTATGATTCATAATTTCTCTCTGCAATAAAAATATTTACATTGAACAAAATTTTATTTCTATTTCATCCTCTTCGCAAGTTGCGGTGCTATCTCGAAATTGTTTTTAAATCATTGAGAGATGCTCCTTATATTTTATTTATCTTGGATTCATTAATTGATTTATCCATTAATTGATTTATAGTTATCATGATTGTATCTCGTTTTTTCAATGTTTAATGCATAATCATTGAGAGAAAAAACAAAATTTTGGGGATTGAAAAGAGCGAGGGAGTTCAACTCACCACAAGAAATCCACAGCTCTGGTCGAAATAGCAGAAATCTCTCTTAACATCTCATTAATGAAGTTTCTTGTCTCGAAAGAACTCCAGACCCAGTGGCCAGTGTTTTGAGAGCGCATTGCCAGGTTCACTCTTAAAAATTTTTCTCTTATCTCTATAACCTTGTTTTCAACTAAAAAGGTTACACACCTCAATTAAACCATCTGTTAACTAACTTCATCTAACTTAGTACTACCAATTCTACTGATTCGAGAGATAGCACGTGAATACGGTGAGCCCTAAATATTGCTTCGGTCCATAATCCAAGTGGTTGACCATATCTAAATTAATTGGCAAGTTACATTTCTTCAAGTTTTTTTATAGTAACAAGCATGATTAAATAACCGACATTTTCACTTTTGTCATTGACATCGAAACGTAACCGTTCAGATTCAAAAGCCATTGTTCAGTCACTCGGGCTGTAATAAACCCGTGAATAATCCAATTTTTCACATTTTCAGGTCGAAGTATCGTTTGGTTATCACTGAATTACGTACGATTACTCCAGATTCGTCGCAACCCCTCGGAGATCGAAGAACTATAATTTTAGATTGGATAATAAAATATTGTTGTTAAAAATGTCAGACGTGAGGCCAACGATGACTGTCTCAACAAACACCAATAATGGTGCTTGCGTTGTTTGCTACAGGAATGTAAACATTTACAGCATCGGTATGTGCGAGCATCCGGTGTGCTACGAGTGCAGCACACGAATGCGTGTGCTATGCAAACAGAACGAGTGTCCAATATGTAGACAAGATCTTCCCAAGGTCGTCTTTACCACGGTGATCAAACCATTTCGTCACATACGCAGGGGCAATCTCCTGGACACTCGTTACAATATTTATTTTGAGAGCCCAGATATTCTGGAGAAGTTTACAGAACTTCTGGCTCATTCCTGCAACCTTTGCGACGAGAGACAGGTTTTCAGCAGCTTCAACAGCCTCAAAGACCATATGAGGAAGAAACACGAATTACATTATTGTGACCTTTGTGTCGAAAACCTAAAGGTAATTACTCATCAGTCAGCATTGCACTTGAATTATTACACGATCTATTTCTTCCCATAAAATTTTCATATAAATGAAAAAAATAAAAATAAAAATTCTTCAACATTCCCACACATATAAAATAAATATACTCCTAAATTTTAGAGATAAAAAAAACGAAAGGAATCTGAGTGGGATAGAGAACCGCATTGAAACCTCAAGAATTTTCAGCCCTAACTCTCCTCTATCCCAAAGTTCTCGAAACAATGCAGTCAAAATTGGTTGAACTCACTCATTAAATAATTCTCCCAAAACCACAGAAATGTTTTTTATCCAAGTCCCTGAGATCTCATCCTCAACTCATTCCAGATATTTTCCTGTGAGCGTCGCTATTACTCTCGTCCAGACCTCGCCCACCACCGTCGAAAGGGTGACACAGACGACAAGAGCCACAAAGGGCATCCCCTCTGTGAATTCTGTGATCGCAGATACATGGACAACGACGAATTATTCCGTCACTTGCGCCGCGACCACCTGTACTGCCATTTCTGTGACGCTGACGGTTTACACCAGTACTACAGTTCCTACGATTACCTGCGAGACCATTTCCGTCAGGAGCACTATCTCTGCGAGGAGGGTGTTTGCTCGGAGGAGAAGTTCACCCCAGTCTTCCGAACAGACATAGACCTGAAGGCGCACAAGGCTACAGTGCATGGCAAGCACCTGGGCAAAGCGGCAACAAAGCAAGCACGAACTTTGGAGCTAGAGTTCACCTTAGCACCTCGTGGAGACCCCAGAAATGCTCGAAGAGTTCCGCCAATGGGTGCAGGCCCCTCCTACAGAGATTACACCCCGAGGAGTCGTGAGTACGTGGAACAGAGGGACTTCCACGAGTCCGGCACCCCATTTTTCGACCCCGAGGCCTCGTTCATGCGTCAGCCCGACGTCCAGAGTACTGAAGAGTTTCCTTCACTGGGTAACGCCCCCGTCCCCTCGAATCCCACGCAGACCAAAACAAAGGGTCGAGGCAATCTCACTATCAGAAATTCCCTGGCTCCGCGACCTCTCGCCGTCACCGACGAGAACTTTCCTGCCCTGGGGCCAGACTCCACCCCCAGCAGTGTCTCCAAAACGGTCAATTTAAGTGTCTACTCGTCGAGCAGGACCCAACCATCGAGCTCAGGCCCATCGCGACCTCAGAGTTCAGCCCCTAACGTCTCCATCCAGGTGAATCACAAAACCGATGGAAGTATAACGACTCGCGTATCGGGGCCGACTGTCAGAATCCGACCAAACACTTTCACCAGAGATTCTGATTTTCCCGCACTAGGGCGCAGTGACTCCAACACCTGCAGAATGGACTCCACCGCCTCAGAATGGACGAAAGTCAGCTGCGTCAAGCCCTCCTCGAGCTCGAAGAAGAAAGTCGCTCCGGCCCCTGTACTAGATCATCCAGCTTCCCCAGTCCCCTCTAGTGAGGCTTTTCCCAGCCTCCCCAAGTCCTCGAAGGCTAAGAAGTCCTCAGTATCAGTGGTGGCTAATGACTCTGCCTACGCCTCCACTTGGAATCGGTCTACAGTAATCGATAACGAATCAAACTCTAGTGATGCGAACAAGGTCAATACGAAGAAAAAGAAAAAAAAGAAAGTAAAAACATCAAGTGGTAATAACTCAAGTGGAAATGAATCATCAGCCTCGAAATCAAATGTACAAAGTGCCCAGATGCAGGATAAACCGTCCGAAGCCCTCAAGCAGACGTCAAACCAGTCGTCAGGGGCAGGCAGAGTTGACTGTCATAATCAGGAGAACCAAAAATCAACAAAGAAGAAAAATAATTTCCCAGAGCCTCAGTCCATGACTAATTCACTGGAGAACGAGACAAAAGCGTCTACCAATGGACTACGAAAGAGATCGGAATTAAAAATAGATAGTTTAAACAATACGAATAATGTGCGAAGAACAGCGGAGGAGTTTCCAGCGCTAAGTAGATCATCAAAGACAACTCCAAATCCACCCCCTGGCTTCAGTACCGGACCACCACCACCACCTGGATTTGCGGTTAAACTCAATAGCACTGAACAATCTCGAGCTGACAATGGCCTGACATTTACAAACAGTTCAGGGGAGAGCTTCTCCATTTTCCCTGATAGCAGTGATAAATCGTGGACCTATGTGCCACCGTTGGACTTTCCCAGGAGGAATAAAAATCTGGTAGCAAAAATTGGAGAGGTCTTGGAGAGCCAGAAAGAATCAATGGAAGAGTTTCGGTATTTGAGTGGACTCTTTCGCCAGGGAACACTCAGTGGAGAACACTATTACAAAAAATGCAGGAGTGCTATGGGCGCTGATTCATTTCAAGATGTTTTTCCAGAAATGCTTATTTTACTGCCGGACATTGGTAAACAAAAGGAACTTTTTGACTTGCATAAGAAGGAAGTGGGTGGTGTTAAAACATTAGATGTCTGCAGTACCTGTGGGCAGATTGTAAAAACTGGGAGTGATTTTAAGGCACATTTATCGAGTCATACTCTGGACTGCCACTTTCCTGCTCTCGGTCAGACCACCACTGTTGTGGGAAATACGTGGGTTAGGAGAGGGGCATGATGCTGAATTATTGATTGTTGAAGCATCATTAATCCTTACTGGTTGTTAATGATTTTCATTATTGGCGGATGGGGGGGAACAGATTTTCAGGGCTAAGTTGTTCATTGTTTGGATATGCAGGGATCATAGAGGGATTGAGAATTTTGTGGATTCGAAAATTCTTACTTTAACTCACGTTGAAAAACAAATTATTCACTCGTCTCATTTTGCCATATCTCCTTCTTCGGTGAGTATAGAAATTATTTTTGGGAAAAATCGAATTTTTCTCTCGTTTGAAAGGATTTTTTTCATCAGTACGAAAGTGGTAATGTGAAATAAGTCGAATTTTAGTACTGGTAAAAAAATTAATCATCTGTAAAAAAAGTTCCTCAGCGTTTAAATATCTCTGCAGATGAAGAAGATGAAATTTTTGTAGAACCATTTTTTGGAGCGTTCAATCCTCTTCGAAAAAAAAATTTTTGATAAAAATATTATTGGCTCCTGTCGTTTCCGCGATATTTTCGAAGACTCACCGAAGACCACTTATCTCATCCTACCACTTCGAGACTGAGTTTATAATTCATAAAAATATTAAATACGATTTATCTCACTTTCATTTTCCTACTAGTGTACATTCATGAGGAAGAAATTTCAGAGAAATAGAGATTTGTCAATACTGGAACGTCTTGAGATCTAACTCTTTATTTCTTCTGCGTTGTATGTAGATATTTAAGTTTAAGACCTAACGATTGATTATATTTCTGTTGTAAAATTGAACAAAAGATTTTTCAATCACCGATGTACCATTTTGTACAATAATAAAGTTAACAGAAGGATTTATATGAACATTCCGATTGAAATTATTACCAACAATTATTTCCTCTCGTGATTTATTAGTAGGACATAAGATACTTTCTTTACAAATGATATGTACATGTTGGATATCTGATGAAGAACACTGAGATTTCAATCATTTGTAAAAAAAACCAAAGGAACATAAACCAAACGCCTATAATTTTTCACCCGCTATAATACTCATAGAATCATTAATAGTAACATCGAGCTGGCAGAATTATTTTTCTCGTTCCGATGTATAAAATATGATTTCATGATGGATAATTCCGCAATTGAAGCAATAGTGTGACCTAAAGTAATGATAAACGCAATAAAAGAAACCAGTATTACTTAACCATAATATTATATTTAAAAACTACAATATTCAGTAGCAAAACGCCATTGGACTTGACTTTAGCATCACCTCATAATTAAATTCATGGAAAAAGAGGAGCTATCAATAGAAAATAAACCAATGAAATAGTAGTATTCGATTTTTCTTTCAGGCGATATCCACGGTACATAAATATTGGGCGATAACTCGTTCATTGGTACAATGGAAAAATTTATTAATGGAGTTTAATCACTTTTTGGCGAGTTCGTTGCTCAACCAGTCGAGTCCCTCGTAGAGCCCCTGTCCCTGGGTGGCACAAGTACTCTGAATGTACCAGTGACGTCCACGTAGTGCATTAAGGCCGAGTTTATCAGTTAATTCAGCAGCAGTCATAGCATTTGGAAGATCCTGCTTATTAGCAAAAACGAGTAGTACAGCATCCCTCAATTCATCCTCCTTCAGCATGTTAGCAAGCTCCCTCTCAGCCTCAGCAATTCGCTCTCTGTCATTGCTATCAACAACGTAGATCAATCCCTGTGTATTCTGGAAGTAGTGCCTCCACAGTGGACGTATTTTGTCCTGACCACCGACATCCCAAACAGTGAAACATATGTTTTTGTATTCCACTGTCTCCACGTTAAATCCAATGGTCGGTATCGTCGTCACTATTTCTCCCAATTTTAATTTGTACAGAATTGTCGTTTTACCGGCTGCATCCAGACCCACCATCAGTATTCTCATCTGCTTCTTCCCGAATAAACGAGTTAACAAACTACTCACAGTCAGTCCCATTCTCCCTTTGTTTTTTGGCTGTCAATCACCAAAGTTTTTCTCCAGGACTTTATTTTACGAGGTACGAGGTACGGTACTTCCTAACCCACCTAGGCTTTGTCTTGCCTTTATGGCTAATCGACACAATTTTTCTCTCTCTCTCACTACTCTTTACTCACTGCGTTATTTTTTGATGCTATTATTTATTTATTTATTTTTTTCCACCGTTTTCTCGGGGTATTTGTTCAATAAAGAATGACGATTATGATTTGGCCACTGAGTAACTGCTCAATCGGTGCGGCGTAAACGTCACGTCTTTGGTCGTCACTCATCCATTCGTCACCACTATCACCACGTATGTAGAATATACAATTGTGCGACTAAGGAGATGAAGAACACATACGGTACTCGATGGCGATGTTTATTGGTCCTGATGGTGATGGTAGTGGTAAGGGGGAGCGTTTGTAGTTCACTTCACCTGGATAAAATGCCTTTTCGTTCTCCAACTCTTCGGTGATTACTCGTTCTCTAAATATTGCGTCGTCGAGACACGATCCGACACTCCCAACCCGAAGGCGCCATAATTTAAATGTTCAATGACGTATCGTTAATGTTTGTACATACAATAATAAGAAAATTATTTCTTCCAAAATGGTTTCTATTTCAAGGTTAAATGGAATTTTGGAGTTTGCAATTTTTTTCCATTCAATTGTGTGCAAAATACAGTGATTACGCAATTTAGGAAATTTTGGGAGTGCCATTGGAGAATTGAGGGAAATCGTACGGACCCTACGAGGTTAATAGAGATTTCCAGGAACTTACCATGGCAGTCGAGTCCCTCGATGGCGGGAGTGCGCTTGGAATTCAAAATGAGTGAATGAGTAGTAAACTTGTTGCGTGCGCAGCAGAACGAGTTGGTTCAACTCTGTTTAATACTTTTTTCCTCACATTAATGATTATGTCGATAGCATCTGTGACACGTTAGCCAGGGATAAAATAAGCTTGATAGCAGGTGATGAATAGATTATCCCCAGCCACTGGGGACAAAAGAACAAGAAATGGTAATCAATCACCCGAGATTTCTACAAACCGATACGAATCAACTCGATCTAATTATAGCAACAAATGCTAATTCGCTCAATCGTGTTCACCAATTTTATTCAGCCACAAAAAATACCTCGAGTGTTCACGTATCCATCGCGTGCTGGTAATGTCCTGACATAAAGAAATACCGAAAACTTATCCAAAATCCATTTCGCCTCAACGATGGGTGTCTAAATATTTATAGCAGCGTCTGCACAGTGTTTCATCACGCTTGGGACGAATACTTGTCTATATTTTTACGTGGATTATATTGGAATGTCGTGGCCAGGAGTCAGATAGACAATTTAAAATAGTTCATGCACAATCATTAAATCCACCTGGATACAATGAATACAATGAATTAATGCCCTAAAAGTCTTTTTTTTTACTAATCCAAGATAACACGCAAAGGCAACCGAGTGGCTGAATAATTTCGAGCTCCATTTACCACGCAATAATGCCTCATCAGAGAGTATGGGAATAAAATGAACAACAAGTATCACCGAGATTTTTCACCCTCCACCCTGGAGTACTCGATATCCATGAAAAATCAGTGACGTTCTCCTAATGAAGATTAATGCATCAGGATTAATGGACTGCACACGCAAAGTACAGAGCTGGGGATTGGCCCCGGACTGGAAATAGACGCATTGACTTGCATATACCACACGCACAATGAATATCTGAGGAGCCGATTGCGCTGTATCTGCATGGCCTCGGTATCGAGTGCACGAGTAACTCTGCATATGGTATATTACCGGGAGATTCAGAGAAGGTATGACCTCCAAAATAAAACAAACTCACTCTTACCACTTGATCGTCAGGTGCTCTCAGGTATTGGTCCTCATTTTTCCCCAGTGCTTTCACCGCTCGTCAAGGTATGGAACGCGATAAGGATGCATCTTGGAACATTTCGGCTCCTGAAATAGTGAGTCATACATAATCAATTTCACATTCAGCGGGAGGAACAGAGGGGGAGGAGGAAGTAACAATTTTTTCTCTCCCTTTTTTTCTTTTTTCCTGTTGCAGAAATGAAGTGAACACACGGGGCTGGCCTCGACGCTTGGTAATCCGGAGATGGAAGTCGCCTCCGGACGCCTGGAGTTTGGGAGTAGTCGGTTACCAAAGGAGGAGGAGGAGGAGGAGGATGAGGAGGAGGAGGTGAAGGAGAAGGAGAAGGGGGCAAAGGTGGGTGGATGGTTGATAAAGGGGGATATTTAACAGTGGGGGTGGCGCATGCGTTTCAACGTCTGTCACGGAGTTCGACGTTTTTTTTCCAGTCGCCGGTAGACACTTTACCGAGCACCGTTTACGCTCGTCTCCGGGGCTTGTGCGGCCGGAGTTCACTCAGAAACTGTTCGGGTCATCCACGGTGTCCAAGGATTGAGGGAAAAACATTGAGTAGGGGGATGAGGAAGTGAGGGGGGCGAGAGGTGTTTGTGGAACGG
>NW_011887755.1:1173293-1217475 GCF_000806365.1 Fopius arisanus
GGATATACTGGATAACGATAATAAGGGATTTGAATTATAAAGTTGAGATTTATGTGGGATAGCGGGGGGTGGGGGGGAAGGGGTGGGGGATTTTCTAGGGGTGAGTTAAACAAATTAAATTGTCAAAATTGACAACGAAGATTGGATCAAGGTGTTGGCTGGAGTGGACTGCCGCTTCGAAGGGAGCAGTGGTACACGTTAAATTGAAGATATGTACATCACAATTTGTCGACCTTACGGATAGCAATGGGTGGCTGAATAAATTCATCCCATTAGCATGTCGCCCTTTGATTTGTTCACGTTGTGACGTTTCATCGTACTCGGGTGGTTGGATAATATCAGGGCTTCTCGGCGATTCACCGTGATTATTAAGGAGTTTAATACGCCCAATGTCCGACAAGTCACTCGAGCGTCGGACAAATCGTGACCCAAACCATTGTCGCTCTTTGGGCATTATAAATATATTGAATGAAAATAAGAAGACTATAGCATAAATCCAATGATTGCCATTAAATTATATAAAATCGAATGAAATAGTTTGAATGAAAAGTAACATGAAAATCCAATAATTGATTATATTCGGAAGCCTGAACGAGAGTATGTGAGAATAGAAAAAAATAAATAAATAAATAAAAGAAATAAAAATCGAGAAAAACGAGAAAATCGAGAAAATCGAGAAAATCGAGAAAATAAAATAGATAAAGCAAAAAAAAAATGTCCATGCACTACTATAGACCGGGGTATCGTTATCGCTCGGCAAGTGGCAGAACGAGTGCTAGTGGCGAGACACAAGGCTCGGAGAGTGATGTTGCTGAACTCAGTGACCTCGAGGATGACGAGGATGAGGATGATAGTCGTGATGGCATGAATGACATGCCATTCGATGGAATCAACGAGATGGACGAGAACAGCGACGAGACAGATGTCCAGACGGACGATGATAATTCAGTCGAAGACGATGAAGAGGATGACGAGGACGGTGAGGATGCCGAGGAGTTGCCGTATCCGGGCTTTACACCAGTGGCACTGCGCTACCTCGATCAAACCACACGACCGCGCAACTGGTGTCTTTGCCTCATCACTAATCCATATCCTTTTGCATCTATAATATGAAATAACTCTTGTTTATTGCCCATCGCATAACATATTGATCAATGAAGCTGGGAGAGTGAAGAGTGGAGGTTGATGACGAGAAAAGAGGAAATAATAATTCATAGCGAGTCACGCCCCTTGCGAATCAATGATCATATCGTGTCTCGAGAATGTTTCATGATTTTCATTCTTCCACGGTCATTTATAAAACATTCCCCCATGGATCTTATAACAAGTAGGGGATGAATAAAGGGATAAAGTCGTCGTGGGGAAAAACAAATCTACCCTATCAGTCAACCTATCCAGGGAGTTAACTACAAGCACGCGTTTATCACTGATTTTTATCATTTCAAAGAAATCAGCTGCATTTCATGGAATTTGGTGGATGCATATGAGGAAATTTGCTTGCCGATTATTTCAGTATATATCTCGTCGTTATCAGGCCCCTTTCTATTCTCCTCCGGATTCATTGAACCTCAGGATTGGCGTTGTGACGACACAGTGAATAGTGATAATGCACAATGAGAAAATATAGTGGGTGATTTAGTAGATGCGCCGTTGATTCCGGGATTTCGTTTTATCCACCCCTCTAGAGGAAAGGGTAAATGGGTCATCGATCGACCTGTCCTTGGAGGCGTATCGTAGGGGGGCCCGTAGGAAGCGCGGGAATTGCATGCAGCGAGGCATTCATAGACTCGGTTTCCGCGAAAGATTTCAAAACGAGAAAACGATAGATAGAGAGATAACGGAAAAATGTGGAGAAAGACGAGTGGATATGAGGAATAGAAAGACAGGGAAAGATGAGTTTGATACAAAGTGGAGGATAATGGGGTATGTGGAGAGATAACAAAGAGGGAAAACACCCGGGGAAATGAACTGGCGAGTCACAACTGAGGATGTGGGGATGTTTTTCAAGACCATCAAATGGGGGATAGACGTGTACTTCACATTTCCATTACGTCCACTTTTTTTATTTCTTTTTATTGCCCAAGTACTAATAATTTACTCTGTCTTCAATGCGACAATGTAACGCGATAAAATCGATTTTCATCGTTTAACTGCTAATAAACGAGAAATATAATTGGTAAAAAGTGAAAGAAGGGAAATGAATACACGCGGTATGGCATGAGGTGGTTAAGGGGCGGGAAAGGGGGTGGTAAAGGGGTAGAAAAGGGGGTGAGAATGGGGATTTAACGTGTCATGTTGGTTGCTCGTTAGCTCAGCGGGGATAAGTTAATCTCGTTGGGTTGGATTGGCGGAAGTACGAGTAGATCGAACAATTTGCTCGAGCGTCGATTGTCAATTACCCTCAGTATTTCACACACCATAAATAAGCTTCATCTTGATGCTATGGACATCACAAACTTGTCCAACGGTCAGAAAAGAGTGGAATTGTCTCATTAATTTAAAGCACTCATTCTTACCCACAATTCCATCCACCTTTATGCTCTATTCTCTCGACGAAATGAAAGATATTCCATCCGCCCCCACGGACTTCACCACTGGTATTGTACAACGGTGGTTTTATTGCCAGCAAACAGTCCTATTACAAGACTCCTCGAGACGTAAATAAAAAAATTCCCTCGAGGGAGATATAATCGAGCAGTCGAGAGATCTCCAACTTGGCGAGTAGTACAGACCCTCGATCAGTCAGACTCACAGCCATTCCCGTCGAGTATAAAAATCCTAATCTTTTTTTATGCTTCTCGGAAGGCAATTTAGCTGTTACTTTCAAATATTTCAACAATAACGAGTGAAAATTTGAAAAAGAAAAAAAACGTTACCGCCGTTTCAAATACATAACGAACCTCTCGTTCCGTTATATATCGACATGCCTAACCGCCCACATCATGATTTCTATTTTTGAATGGATAGCCCTCTCTCTGGCGCTGCATTACTGCGGTTAGACTCCATATGCGTATCTGCGAGCTTTTTTCAGTATGCAAAAGTGAGAGATGATGGCTTTGTAGATGTGGCAATGGTGTATGAGATAATCCTGCGAATTAACTAGGCCAAAGTTTTCAGCGAGAGTTTTATAAACTCAAATGGAATATTAGATTGGTATTTTGATGGGGAGGTTGGGTTTGGGGGTTTGTTTGTACACTGGGTCGAGCTCTGGATGTTTGGGTGAACATTAGCCGGGTGAGGTGGGATAGAGTGGGTTAAGGGAGTAATAAAGGGGGTGAAAAAGCCTCAGAGGCCATCAACTCAACAACACTTTCTCCGACCAGCTGGGGTAGACTTTTGGCTTTTGAAGGCTTTACCCTGGCCTCTCTGATGGCTGCCGACCGCTCGCTATCGATCAGCCTCACCCAATATCGTGATATCTCCACGGCTCCACCGATATTCCCCAGCTCTCCCTCTCGCTCTCCCTCGGTGCGTGCTCTCAAGTCTTTCAACATTATGGTTTTACCGGGCTGTCTCCAACTTGCTATTTAATCCACTCCCAAATTCACTCCACACGCCAAAATATTTTCATCCGCTTTCTCGTTTTTTTTATTTATTTATAATAAATCTCGAGAGAATTCTCTTTAGAGGAACCAAATCAGATTATCAGGATGTTTTCTGAAGTTGTCGTGACCTTTTGCTTTCTGTCGTGATTAATTGCATTTATTATTGATTTCAATCAAGTTTAATCGGCAGGATATCAAGATCAAGAAGAATCTCAGGATCAAATTTCAACTTCTCAGTGGTTGAAAGCGCAAATTTAATTGCAACTCGATATCCCGATATTTCAATCCAGTATGATAATGAAATTTTAATAAAAATTTACGATTTCTTCATATTAATTTTATATCAATCACCAGCGCTCTCTAATCAATTTCATTTCGAAGTGTTTTTTTTTTGTGGGGGGAGGATGAGCTGATTGGTGAACGCCGGGATGAATGGTGGAATTATGGGGCAGCTCCATGCAATGATGAAATAATTTTCGAGCGAATTAATTTATAGGGTTGGAGTAAGTGGGTGATTCGATGGATTTAGGGGACTGACACGTGTCGCTGAGATTCTCAGGATGTGGGTAGGGATTTGAACATGTTACTTAGCAGGTGTTGTCAAGTGTTATATCGATCGCAAGAGGTACTTGTATAATACGGAGGAATGAGGGCGACTTGAATCCCTTCGCTCTTTCACATTTTGAGACGTTTTTTCACTTACTCATTTGCAGTAGGAGTGATGCTCTCAGTTATCGGAATTTTGCCATGATGTTCGATGATTTTGTCCTTCGACTTGGACCGATGTAGATTCTCTGGTATGAGTGGAATGTTGAGAGTCGCCTCGAGGTATTTCGGAAGCGTTGGTAAATAGACCGGAAAGTAACTCCTCGAGGAGTTCTCGGTCTCGCTTGCAATGGTGGAGTTGGTACAGCTAGGATTGGTGCTTGTCGTTATGCCGTTTTCAACCTGAATACCATTGTTTTTACTCGACTCCCTCAAGGACACATGACAGTGTCATAGTGTTACTAGTACATTGCTGCGGTTTCCCAGCTTTTCCATGGTTATTGTCGTGGTCTCTTCACTTGTCGCTCATTCTTCCGCTCAGGATTTCTACCTCGACTAAAATTTATTGTTCATTTTTTATTATTAAAAACATCCCAAATCTCGTTAAAAATCCAATTATTTCCGCAATTTTTCTTTTTTTTTTTTTTGTATTTTTAATGGAATAATTCACTTGTGTTTTCATGGGATCAAGAAATTAATCCAACGATTGATAATGAAAAAAAAAATATGATAAAACCGGAGCATGAAAATCGAGGAGCTATTCACTGAAATTTAAAAATTCGAGATTAAGCATTCTTAATTAATAACGAGAGGATCGATTTTTTTTTTCATGTAAAAGAAATGAAAGTCCCCCTGCTCTATGTGTAGGGAGAAAAATCGTGAAAGTTTTATAATAAAGTCAGCAAAGGCAGGCTATGAATGAAAAATATTACCAAGTAAACAAACCCGAGTTTTAGACTTGGAAATTGATGTAATTTTTTTCCAGTTCTTGAATTATTTTTATTGCCGTCTCAGCAGAATGGAAAAGTGGGAGAATTGTTCTGGGGTGTTGGAGATGGAGAAATGAATGTACCGTGAAATAGAAAGGGACATTTGGTGGAAGGCATGTCCATTTTTTTTACCCCTGGCACAGGGCTAGACGTCACACCACCTAGGCGCTATTAAAAAATCACACTTAAAATTTCAACTGAAAATAAAAAATGAAAATTAAATTTTCGCATGCACCTTTTGCACTTTAAAGGGAAACATCAATTTTCTTGAGATGATTCAGATAATCTGCGACCTCTTGTGATGGATCAATGATTTTTACCTTAACTCAGAAGATAAATTGTCTTTTTATGACAACACGTGGTTCGAGAGGATAAGCATGATGGTCATCCTACTCAACTGCATCACCCTCGGGATGTATCAACCCTGCGTAGACGACAAGTGCGTCACCAACCGCTGCAAGATTTTACAGGTGACCTAAAACATTAAATGTTGCATGCCCTGTACCAACACGTTACAATACATCGATTTAAAATTTATTCTTACGATAAAAAATTAAATGAGTTAAGAAGTTAAAAAATTATTATTATCCATTTATTACGTGACAGTCCCTATCAATTTTAGTCTTCAATTTTTAAGATTAATCTCTCCGAAACGTCGAGATAACTAGAAATTTTACGGACATTAATTTTATACCACTTAAATATTTCTCAGCCATAAAAGAGTGATGTTTTTAAAGCTGACGCCAGCATTATAATAATTTTTTATGTTTATCCCCGTAGCGCAACTGCATAATTAAAAACATGAAAATTCACGGGAATTTATTTGAATCGCGCATAATATAATAATAAAACAAAAAACCCCTGATTATCCAGTTAATTCACCACTGAGTATATTCCCTACTATCGTTATTATTATGTTACTCGAGCTATTATCGCAACGCATGAAATGATTCTGAAACGATCATCTGATTTTCCATCAATTTCCGGCTGCATATTGTCAATCCCGCAAAATTAATATGAGTGTCTGCTTATGTATAAGCCGAAATTCCAATATCATTAGTAATTCCATCATCGAGAGCAATGCCAACCGCATCAACTTTATTAACATCAACTTGATTAACTCCAACATCACTCCGAAATAGGTCGGGAGTGAATTGAGGAAATCTCTTCAAATTTCCCATTTCAACTTTCATATTTTTTATTCTATCTTTCAAGTTCTTTTCATCTTCTGGAACCTCTTTTACCTGACGCAAGGAAAATATATACAAGCGTACATCGCAATTATGTCTTACGCAAAAGTGTCGTTTCCGGCTATTAGAGTTATTATTTCAGTGAATCGCTTTCATTCATAAAATACTCTACCTCTACACCAGATGACGTAGGACTGTTCGATTTTTTTCCACGTGCATGGGTAACCATTTTTTTTTGCATTGAATTTCAAGTGGAAAACAATCAACTCCCGGAAAATTTACTCAGAAAAAATAACGGTCTTGTATGTTTTGGAAATAAAAAAACTACTTTAAAAAATTTTGTGTTTCTACTTTCTAAAAATTGTTATGGAAAACAGCAGTTGTTATAAATAATTCCATAACTCATCCGCTTTATATTACCTAATTTTTATAATACTTTTCGTAATGTTTCTTTGTCTGGGTAATTATCGCAGATGTTCGACGACATAATCTTCATGTTCTTCTCCCTGGAGATGACGATTAAAATGGTGGCAATGGGGGTTTATGGTAAAGGGACGTATCTGGCTGATTCGTGGAACAGATTAGACTTCTTTATAGTCGCCGCTGGGTAAGTATCACCAGGACTATTTTAACGAGTCATTAATACGATATTTCAGCCTTATTTCCCCCTCATTGTTACCTGCGATGAGATATATAGATTTCCACGAAACTTTGCCAACCCTCTCTTGGAAGTTATTGATTCCTTCTCAGTGTTTGGAACATTCTAGAATTCCTCGAACGAGAGATTCCAAGTTCTTCGTAAAATTGCGAAACTCTTAGATTTTATCGGAATTTCCATGGGTTATAAACTCGCAAGTGCTTTCCATAATTTATTCCACAGTGATTTCCCTGGATAATTCAATTCATTCGTCAATTAATTTATTGAGTGATTCTGAATTATTCCCAGCGTTTCTTCACTATCTGATTATACCAAAATCCCTAGAGTTTGATTTTACATGTATTTAATTGAATACCTGTTAAATACATGATATATAAATTTTGAAGGATTGTCTTATAAAAGCAATTGCTGTTCATGTATTGACAATTTTTCACTGAAATTTGTATTGCGGCTGTTCACGAATTTCGAATTAATTTATGGACGGAATCGGTTATTTCTGTTCAATATAAATATTTATATTTCATATAAATAATAAAAATCCTCCTCTCATCTACTAAAATACGTTACATAATTTTCTTTCTAATCTGTAATTTCAAGAGCGAGTAATTCGTGAATATTTCTGGCCTGAAAAAATCTGTAAATATTTTCCAGAGCCTTGGAGTACTGTCTAAACGTAGAGAACATGAATTTGTCAGCAATAAGAACGATTAGAGTACTGCGACCGCTACGTGCAATCAACAGGATACCGAGTGAGTACATATAAATCCGAATATGAAAAGGACAAGTGAAATGGATCTCGAAATTATCGAAATATCTCGCATGACCGGAAAGGTAAGTGAGATCAAACCGACTCGTCACCACGAGGCTGTAGATTATTTCGCAAATTTTTCCTGAGGGTTTGGGTAGCGAAAAAATTCGGAAAATTCAAAGAAAGAGAAACACTACATGTCTGATCAATGCCTCATCTCAGGTTGGATCCTTAACTGTTCAGGCGTTGAGTTGAACTTGCACTCGGGTTGAATGGGGGTGAAAATTGAATTTTTCCATGTGAAATATCAGCACATTCCTCATTCAGGCCAGTTGCAACATCTCAGTCATCCAAATATTTGATTTTCATAACTTCCACGTGTACATCAGATTCTAAGGCAACGGTTGTATCTAATGGTGATGTATTCAGGTATGAGGATACTCGTGATGCTGCTCCTTGATACACTACCGATGCTTGGAAACGTTCTACTTCTCTGTTTCTTCGTTTTCTTTATATTTGGAATCGTCGGTGTGCAGCTCTGGGAGGGAATTTTACGACAACGATGCTTCCTCAAGGCACTTCCAAACGTCAAATATCCAGAGTGAGTAAACACAACAGCACATCAGAATTACATTATCAGCGTGAATAACGCTTCGCTGTTTCTCCATTTATCAATCTTGAAAAAAATATATATAATAAAATAATGATAAAATATGCAACAAGTGATGAATAAAAATGATAAATAATTGAATGAGGGGCAGACACCGGCGGCGGCGACGGCCGAGGGATAGCAAAATTTTTTTTCTTTATCACTGAAAAAAAAAAAATGATATCACGTTGAATCTATTTTATGCTACTCAATTTATTTTCTTGTACTGTATTTCATTGGGTACACAGTATCATACGTAAATTTGAGGTATCTGCTATAGTTAACTGCACATGCTGTTGTTTATTGAATAATCTTTTTTACTGTCACAGTAATTCACACTAGTTTGGCTTTTTTTTTATCAGTAATCAAGTAATTCAAGTACCATTGTGCTGCTATTCACGAATAATTATCTGTGCCCTTCGGCATAGTAATCAATTGACGCTTATTGAACAGAAATACCCCATTCTGTTCACTTTTGTTATATTGTGATACTCTTTCATTATTTCATATCGCTGTTGCTGCTGCTGCGTTTGTCACATTGGTCACGAGCACCCCCAAATTATCGATTTTCATTACTTTTAATTCTACTTTGTATTCAAATCATTAGTAATCATCGCACGTCCCTAACACTGACGTCTGCGATTTTCTATTTCATAACTAAACATGATGAATATTCTCTGTTGTTTTTGTCTAAACCGATGCACAGGAAAAAAGAGTTTCTCGTATCATAACTAAGAGTATCAGAATTTCACACAATTTTTGTCAACATTTTTACATTCATCACACACTAAACACCGTTTCAACAAAATAATAATTTTTATTCCATTTCATATTCCATTTCTATTCATCAAAAATTCACACTAATTAACATTTTATATAAACGTAATTGAGTTTTTAAAAATACGACGAAAATTGTGTTGAATTCTTCTCTCGATTCCTCAAAACTTATTTCTGATTTATCCAAAAATATTCATAAATAACAAAAAAATGAATACATAATACTTCAATTGAAATTCGGTGGAGTAATACCCCTTTTTTTTCATATTGACGAAAAAGTTTTGTGGAATGAAGAAACCCTTTTTTCTACCATCAATAAATCTTTCATCGCTGTGAGATGAACAATAGTTAATTGTCCATGACCTTGAATGAAGAAACATAAATAAGACAATGACATAAGTACTAGCCCTGGGGGGGCAGTGACAGGCTATTGTTTGGCTGTTGCAGGTTACTCTCGGACGAGTACTCGATTCGATCACGCATTTAGTAAGCCTTCTCATAGAAGACAATGAGCTATTCCATATATGTATTACAATACATGTTATAAACTATTTAAAAACTATAATCAATAGAAAAACACTAAAATGATGTATGAAAAAGACATGACACAAGACTGGAGGTTTCTGTATGTGTGTTACGTGTGCCGTTATAGAGCATGTGCCCTGACCTGACCTGAACATCTATCTGTACTCGCGGAAATGTCTTTATTTCTCTCTCACTACCATTACCTCAAATATCTCACTCGCACTCATCAACTTTTCATTACTCTGTCTGGCTGTACGAACATGTCCATTTGTCCACCCGACGGCTGACTTTTCTACTTGTTATTCTTCTTTTCTTCAATTAATTTTCATTTTACAAATGGAAATTTTCCATCTCATCGTGTCCGATACTGAGAAGAGCATATGATTCCTGTGAAGAAAATGCAACAAACAATTGTCCAAATTATTTCATTTACTGAACATAAATTTGCGCATTGGGGGAATTTTGGTGATATTTTTGGATTTTATAAACTTTTTGTCAATTTCGCGGATGACTGGAATAAAAAATGAGTCGTCAGGCATATATATTCCAGACAATACTTGTCTTCAGATAGTGGTTTTTTCAATTGTACTCACAAGACCGAGAAAGTTGTGACATTTAGGAGTACTCAGGTATGCATCGACGTGTGACCAGTTCAGTGGTCTCATTTCTCTCTCGTCACTTTCTTTTTTCATTTTTCAGCAGTCCCACCCCTGTGCGCTCAATTTATCACCAAGGGGATGTTATCATCGCTGAAGAAGCCTCTCACTCCCTTTGAGACTCACTTTCATTCTCCTTCCACCCGTTGTACTCTCTTTACATTTCCTACCCCTCCTTTGTATCGCTCTCTTTCATTCTGTTACCGATGTGATACCGTGATTGTCCTCTAACGCACAGAACAGGTGTTTTTCTTCTTCTTTTTTTCCTCTTTTCAGTATTGAAACTCAAGTTTTGTTTTCACCAGCCGAATGGAGCAACAAGAGCTCGGGGCAAGGAAAAAAAAAGCCCATCGTTCACTTTTCCTTTCATCGGTCGTGATGAGAGGAAACGAAACATTCAGACAAATATCGAGTTAAATTCCCTTTAATTGAGATAATCCAATGGACAACCTTTGAGTGACGTAGGACAGTTACACGAGGCTGATTGTAAACTTGATTGCCCGGAATTGATCAGAAATCGATTACTACTACATACATCATAGGCATGTCAAACTTGCATTCTGTAAATACACTGTTAGAAATTTTCCACTGACATCTCCAGGAATTTCATTATTAAAAATTGTTTGCCGCGAAAATACTGGGGCCATGGAAAATTCAGATCAATTATTCCCTCGGAATTATTGTAACATCAATGAACATTTTGTCAAATCAACTATTCAGAAAATTCGAATTTCATATTTTCAGTTTATTTATTTGGCTCATATTTTTTAAAATAAATTTAAACAGATTGTTAAAAAAAAATCTTTCAATTGGCCTATCCATTTGTCAAAAATATGTCAACGTTTTTATGCTGTAAATTTTGTATATATTTTTTGGGAACTTTGAAAAATATCATTGACTATTTTCCCGTGAGGAAAATTGCCAGTTCACCACTGAAAACTTGAGCAGAAATTTATCAACAGTGAAACGAAAACACTGAATAAATTCCCAGGTTCTAGGCACGAGTGAATAATAAATAAAACGATCAAGGAATGTCACTTGCACTCTCTAGCACTTCACACTTGGTCAACCTCAACTTCACCTAAAACTTGATGACTTCCGTAAAATACTAATGCAAAAAATTTTCTAAACTCTTCTGGCACATGTCAAGACTCCAAATACTGTACTCCGCATCGATGCACTCGTTAGTGTCTTAATTGAATGTTTATGAAACCCTATCCGAAAAAAAATAGACAATGGAATAATGTTATGGCCTGGTGATATGTCAATGTCAGAAACTATTCTATCTATTTACAAATAAAAAACTCTCTCTGTCTGTCTCTCCTTTACTGATCAAGGGAACGTTGATGCCCGTGATATATTAAAGCACTGAGCTACAAGGCCGCATGAAACGAGTGCATCAAAATCCTCTATATATAAATTAAATATGAATAATCTATGGAATTATCGAGATTTATGAGAGATGGAGTAGTATGCGTTTGATCCAATTGAATACTCGACGTTTTTTTCTCTCCTTGTTATTCCAGTGACCTCGAGAAATATTTTGAGTACCAGGGCCAGGATTACATATGCTCCAAGCCTGATGATAATGGCATGCACACGTGTGACAACCTACCGCCTCTGAAATTCGGTGAGTGCATTTTTCTCAAATTCTCTCTTTTATTTCTCCATTCTTTACCTTTTTCGTTTTTACATGAAAAGCCAAGGGGAAATAGCCTCTGGTGATGAGAGTCTGTAAAATATGTTGATGCTTGTCCTTTTTTATTTCTCTCTCTCGCTCAATAGGGGATATAGTGTGCAATAGCACTGCTGTACCGAACAGTAATGTTACCTTCATCACGAATACAACGTGTGTCAATTGGAATTACTATTATACCGAGTGCAAAGGTCAGGGTAACAATCCATTTCAAGGGACAATATCGTTTGATAACATTGGTCTTGCCTGGGTTGCGATATTTCTCGTTATAAGTCTTGAGGGTTGGACGGATATAATGTACTATGTACAGGATGCCCATTCCTTTTGGGACTGGATCTACTTTGTACTACTCATCGTTGTAAGTATTTCGTTGATTATTGTTTGACTACTGCCATTTATCCATTTCCAGAAAAAAAAAAAATGTTTCACTTCCGCTTGAATTATTCACATGATAATAAAATTGGTAATTCACTTCAAAACAATTGTTTTCCATTTTTTATGACTTTTTTTATTTTCTACGGAATCGAATTTTTCATTGCCAACAGCTAACAGCTTCTCGATTAAAACATGAATTTTTATTGAATATGGAATATTTCTGTTTACTCATATTGCAATTACTTTAATTGAGTTTTAATTACGCCGCTTGCGAGTTCTTTATTTTTGGACTCTAGGAGAAATATCTCAGGAGCTGATGCTTGATTAATTTTAATTAACAGAAAATGGTAGAATAAAATATCTTCTTTTGGAAATAATTGAGAAATTTTTCTTCTCTGAATTGGATTATCGGCAGACATGGAATCGTTGATTATGGAATGTCTTAGGGGAATGGTAACAATATTTTTTTTCAGATTGGTTCGTTCTTTATGATAAACCTATGCCTGGTTGTAATAGCTACACAATTTTCTGAGACGAAGAAGCGCGAGATGGAGAGAATGAGATTAGAACGAGCTAGATTTCATTCCACTAGTACACTAGCATCCTCAACAAATAACTCAGAGCCAACAACGTGTTACGCTGAAATAGTGAAGTAAGGATATTTATGGGTGGTGCCAGTCTGACACAAATTGATGCATCATTGTTAGCTATTTGGGACTATCAATTTTTCCAACTGGATATTTTATATTTAGATATATCGGACACTTGTGGAGAAAGGGCAAACGTAGTCTGGCTAAGAAGTATCGATTGTGGAAATATAGAAGACAGCAGAAACAGGAAAATCATTTACTTAAAGAACAACAGGCTCATCTTCGTCCAAACGTCGTTAATCTCAGGACAAATCGTTTATCGAGCGCCGGTGAGTTTTTGAATATTCATCACTGGTTTTAGGAATTGAGGAATTCACTGTCACCACTACCACCTGTAGCCCGTTCTCTATCGATTTGACGATGAAGAATATTCATGACTGAAAGAATAAAATGCGATTGCTATACATTATTTTAGTCAGAACAGGGAAGAATACTTTGGTAGAGAGGTCAACTGAGGTGTCTAGCGAGGATAATTAATCACACATGTGGGCATTAATTATTAATTTTTTCGCGGTGACCAATTTGTTGGCCAACAGATCGTCGTGTTCATCACGTGCGATGTCCACGTCACATTCTGTCAATGGAAAGTGACCGGAACATCTCGAGTGAACTGTGCGAGAACATCCTGCCAAGGGGAAGTTTAGCTCCACGTGCAAGTCCAGAAGTTTCGGAAACAGACGTGTCATTTCACCAGTGCTGCAGCCATCGTGCCAGCATCCATCGTCCACCAACTGCCTCCAACAATGGCACCGGGGACAACAACGTCGTCACGTCGCCCGAGGTTTGACCATCACCACTTATTATCCTTTTTTCTCTCTCCCCTGAACATCTCCGAGGAGAGATATTTCCTTGAGTAGAACTATTAATCATGTACCACAAGAAAACCCTTCTTTTCTACTCTTTCTATTCTTACTCAGACCAGCAACGCACTGCTGAGTCCACCCTGTACCCACTATCGTCGTCGAAGCAGTGTCATGTTTAATGACGTAGTGATGCTTCATGGTGGTAGTGTAAACACATTACCAGGATCCATAGGTCAACCGGTCTGTGGCGAGCGTAACGTTTGCTCCAGTGAGAAGATGACGCAGACCGGTGATGGGAACGTTTGGTCCACAACCCCAGTTAATCACATCAGTCAAGTATGTTTATATCATATCCAAGTCCATATTCATATCGAAAAGTCATTAATTACCTTTTTGCCACGTCCACCTATTTTTAATAATAAATATGTAATTGTAAATTGTTTCATAAAAATACTGAAGGAGCAACAGCTTCTTGCACTGAGAGGAATAATGTCTTTTGCTGAGTAAATTTACTTGGCGAAAGGATTTTAATTTGAAAAACTCGATGAATGGAATTTTTCCATTTCGGTATATGGCGATTTCACTTGACTTACTTTATCACTTTGTTACTGGACTGTGAGTAACGTGAATTATTTTGGGGAATGGGAGATTGTAAAGGGCTAAAGGATTTTTTGGGGAATAAAAAGTTCAAAGTACTCGGACAGAAATTTTAGTGCTTGTCCCGAAGAATTGAAATTTACTGTGAAATTTATGGGAGTTTGATAAAATTTATCGACATTTTTGGGATTTTATGCGAAATTCATATTTTTTGATAGGTATAATTAAGTTTTTGCGAATGATTTTTCATGGACCCTCCATTCGCGTAATTAATGAAGAATTTTACTAATTAATTCATGAGAATTACCAATAATAATGTATCGGTCGGTTCATTTTTCAATCCCTCATATTTTACTACTCCGTAAATTTGGTTGAAACCTGTGTAGAGTAAAGCTGATGCCTGTCTTTATTTCTGATTGTTACTTCCCGAATTGTCCACACGATGATCTAGTAATTGTTGAGAAATTTCCTTCCCAGCATTTCATTTTCCACTTCATTGCCGAAACAGAGCTGAATCGATAATTTCGACGGACTCGTGAACCTGAAAAATCCCTGAAGTGTTAATTTAATCTTCGACTCGGTCTTTCAGTTCCAGGCGGAGTTGGGAACGAGTGAGGCGATGACTTGTCAGGAATTGCTAGCACTGAGTGGTGCCCTGGGTGCAGCATTGCCAACCGGCCAATTGGGACGTGACACTTTTCTCAATTCACTTGCCAAAGGTCTATTACCCCTCGACGAAAAAAAAAAGCCTCACGTACAGCAAATTACCAAATGCCCGATGCACAATCTCCAAATGTGTAACTATCTGTTCTTCCAATCTAGGAATTACCGAGCGAAGTAATTTCCGCGATGATAGAGGCCAGAGTCTCGATGATGCGGAAATTTGTCCATGTTCCTGTGACATTCACGAGGCATCACAGTGGCCGGAGAATAGTGGTGCTGAGGAGGGAGAGGTGTCCCAGGTGAAGAGGTTCTTCATCACATCTGGAAATTGTTGTATATCGGCACTCACGTGGGCTCGTAGTTGGATTAAGAAATTAGTCGAGCACAAGTACTTTCAGCAGGGAATACTCCTGGCTATTCTCATCAATACCCTCAGCATGGGAATTGAATATCACAACCAGGTAAATTTAATGCCCATACTGGCGTTAATTATGGTCATTATACAACCGGTAATTGTGGCTGAAAGAGGGCTTCATCGGATAAAATTTAACCCACAGCCAGAGCAATTGACGCTGATAGTGGAGATAAGCAACACGGTTTTCTCAGCAGTGTTTGCAGTTGAAATGTTGCTTAAAGTTGTGGCGGAAGGGCCCTTTGGATACATCTCAAATGGGTTTAATGTCTTTGACGGTATCGTCGTTATATTGAGGTAATTCGATCACACCTCCACGTGATTAGCCTGCACACGTCTGCCGTCTAATTATTCACCGTCACCACGTATAATCCTATGGTAATTCATTAAATTAACAGTGTCGTCGAGCTTTGTCAATCACTCACAGCTGAACGCGGTGGTAGTTCAGGCTTGAGTGTTCTACGCACATTTCGCCTTCTGAGAATCCTCAAACTCGTACGTTTCATGCCAAATTTACGACGTCAATTATTCGTTATGCTACGCACAATGGACAACGTTGCAGTATTCTTCTCCCTCCTGGTCCTCTTCATCTTCATATTCAGGTAAGTCATGAAAAAACAACTATTCAATTACCATTTACATCAAATTTATCGTCATAAATATGAATATTTGTTCGAATGATCTGTTTTTACGCTAAAAGCCGAAGAGATGTACTTTTTTTTTTTTCATTGGCCAGGCATTTATTTTTCCTTTTTTTCTCAGTTAATCCGAGGTGGCAGTAAAAAGTCATGAGAATTCCCGTGAATTTTCAGTAATCCACTGCTTATTGTTTGTTTTCTTTTCTGAAAAATCGAACGTTATTTTTAATTTGGTCGAAACATCGGTCTAGTGCGAATGCGTCCTCTCCAATGAAACGATGGAAAAAAATATAATAATCATAAAACTATAACAAAAAAAAAGCAGGAATCAGTAAGGATGTTTTACCGATGGTAATTTATCGCAGGGTATGGCTGGAATCCCAGCCAATGGCTTCAGTTAATTTTCAAAGTCATTGACTTTTTTAGTCAAGTACACGACGCTGATGGTGTAATATGGGTGATGATGGTGTTGTTGGCACGTTAACAAAATACGATTAAAGACAGATTAAGTGGACGTGACAATTCTGTTTATTGTCACAAAAAAGAGAGAAAATGAGTTTCTTGATAATGAAAAAAAATGTTTTAACGGTAAAAAAAAAATTTCTTGATTCTGAAAAACCCCCAAAATTAAAAAAAAAATCATTTTTTTTTAATTATAGAAAGTCGTTTTTTATTTCTGTCAAAAAATTATTTTTAAACGTTAAGATTTTTTTTTTTCATTGAGAAACTGTTCATCTCTCTGCACTTGTTATTCTGAAATTGCTTGAGGCATCGAATTCACTAGGATTTATTTATTACGTGTTCTGCATGGTGCTTTATACTGTTGATTACCAATCGTGATGTGTCTAGACGATTTGTGCCGACTTCACTCATTAATTTCTTTGAAATCATTCCTCTGACTGTTTATTAACTGATTCTCGTTGGTTTAATTTGTTCATTGGTTCGGGTTCAGTGCCTGTGTGAAATTTCAAACGTGATAAATTGCATATGGTTTTTATATTTTTGATTTGGCCATAGTTGCGTGCTCTCACACCACATTCACCCCTCAAAATCATGCAATCATTGAGACTCATTACCGTGAGCACATGAAGGATGCATTAGTGATGGCGTGCGTTTAAATGTACTCTGATTATAACTCTACTGCTGTTGAATTTTTTTTACATTCAAAATATCTCTCTCCATTGTTGATGAGTGACTCTGATGCGCCCAATCGTCAATGTTGTTTGTCGTTGATATTTTAGTCAAGCTTGGCAGATGTATTCCCTGCCCTGGAAAATCCTTAAAGCGTCTGCCCATGAGGTCGCCTTCCAGTGGCTTTATTACTTTTTTTTTTCTTTTTTTTTTCGTTATCCCACCTATCACCCCCATTTTTCCTATTTTCTGTCTCTTTCGGGCCACTCAAAGACCGAGTACGAAGCTTCAGGCATCCATTAATGAAATACTGTGCATTCAGCATTTGTGCCAGAGGATTATTATCTTCTATTTTTATTTTCCCTTTTGTTACTCTCTCGTGTTTTCTTCACAGACCGATTTTTCAACCGTCGATCCATGGTTAAATAATATTCACTGATTAATTATTAGTGAATTAGTTAAGAGTGGAGAATTGTTTTCAAGCATCTTGAGAATACGTAGAGTTAAGCAAAATCAATGAAAAAAAGAAGCAAAAAAATCAGAATACAAGGAGAGCAGACGAAAAAATTGTATATCGCACGTTTCGTTGTGTTGTAGTATTCTCGGGATGAACCTGTTCGGTTGCAAATTCCGTGAAACGATGAAAGGCAGCTCTGACGTCGAGTGCGATAGAAAAAACTTTGACTCGTTACTGTGGGCAATAGTGACAGTATTTCAGGTATCCACATAAAGTTAACCAGGATAACAAAAAAAAAATCTAACAAATAACTTAAAAGAGATTGAAATTAATGAATTCGTCGAGGGCTGTAGTATAACCATATTTATCTATTTTTAAAAAATCTGTTGAATCTCCATTCGTCTACTTCTGATCTACTCACGATCTCTCTTGACTCTGTAAATCTCTGTTCCCCCATCACTTGAACTCTCCATTGTATAATCTTCTACTATCTTCCACTATCTCCCCGTCTATTGTACACCATTGTCTATCAATATGTTACTCTTTTAAAGCTAAACTCTCGTGTGTGACCGCATATCTACATTTATGATTTATGAAAAAAGGTAACGTATAAGTTTTTGGAATGTCGGATTTTAATCTCTAATTTTCTTCACTCTAATACTCTCCTTACCCCAACTGTAATGCATTAATTAATCATCTACAATTACTTAACGGAAATACTTGGATATTCCGAGTATAATATCACTGTTTGTTGATAATATTGCTAAACTTGCGCATGTTGCCTGTGCCCGTCCCCCTGTCCATCACCATGAACCTCAATACATACTGCTTCTCTCGCTTCTGCGTAAACTACTTACCTTAATTACCGCAGCTACTCTAAATAGGAGAAGAAAAAAAAAATCACACTATACTCTCGGGATGATTGGGATTTGAGGGTAGAAATTGAGTACATGAATACATAATGAGAAGTGTAAATAAGTTACACTGTCGATTGGTGGGGGTGAGGCAGGGAATGGGGATGGGAATGGGGATGGGAATGGGGATGGGAATGGGAATGGGGATGGGGATGGGAATGGGAATAGGAATAGGAATGGGAATGGGATTATCGGGTTAGACGTACAAGTTTCAAGCTCAATTCATACCGGTAGTAAATCATTTAAAGAGAGAATAGAACATTTAACAAGCTGTCTCTGTCAGTGAATATTCTAAATATAACAGTCGGTTATATTCCAATGGAAAATGCGTTGGGTTGCCTTCGATCGCTTCTGCATGCCCATTCGACGTCTTCTTTATGTGTGCAAAGAAGGTCGATCGTTGATTCTGGCCGCTATCAGTGTTAGCTTATGCATGATTATCATTTATCGGTGTTAAATAAGGATTATTATGATACCACGCAATGCATATTTGCCGCCCTGACGCCGTTAAACACTTTCGCGTCGTGCAAACTTCGGTATAATATTTCAGTGGATTAGGATTCGATTTTTTTTTAATGCCCGAGAGGGCGAGATAATTAACAGTGATCATTAAATTAATGATGTATCGTAGATATTCAATGAGAGAATAGCATCATAACAGTTTTCACTAACTCACATGTTATACCATTCATACACACATTGCAGTATAATATTTAGTTGTATTCTATACAGTGTAATTACAATGATTTTAAACGAGTTTCGAAGAGCATCGTATAAGACTGCTAATTAGTTGAATTTTCCCTCTGAACCCCTATGCCAATTTACCTCATGCTTGAGTGCCACTTGGACGGAGTTCGTCTGATTGCCTTACATCTGCCGCGATCAACCTTATCCTCTTTTTTTTTTCATTTTCTTTCTATCCCTTAATTTTTCTCGGTCCAACCCCTGCGGAATGTTGGCCCCTCCTTGTGGTTTTAATTAAATTACACAAACTGCTTAAATATTCAGTACGCAGACGTTCGTACTTCACGTCGAAGAACGCACTTCAATTCAGTCCTTTTTTCTCTTTTTTTTTTTTTAGTTATAAGCCAAAATATTTAACCGAATTATTCGCTTCGGGGTGACTGAGAGAAATGCGAAGTCTTGGCAGAATATAAATTATTGTATCTCCCGGGATATTATTCATTGGGATGGATCGAGTGTCTCAGTTGACCGCATAGAATAAAACATATTCCTCATGAATAATTAAGTCACTCATCGATCAATCCAATGAGAGGCAAAATCAATGAAAAAAAGAATCAAGAAAAAAGAAATAAAAAATAGTATGAATATTTTTTTCAGCTTGAGTCTGCCCGATTGATAATAAAAATTTCGTATTTCTCTCAGAAGCAGTGGTACCCTGTAAATCCCACGAACTCCTCATCCATAGATAAGGAAAAGTTTGTTTTTTGGAGCTGGTGAGAATAGAACGATGGGAAAAAATAATAAATAATTGTATGTGGAAAAGACAAATGACTCTAAGGCGATACCGGATTGTCTTCGGTTGCAGCATACTAGGGATGTACCTGTTCGGGGGTAAGTTTTGCATGTGGGCGGACCGGAGTCGGCCATGTACCTGTGCCGAGGTGGTATCACACCACCCAATGTGTCGCTGTGATCGAAAGCATTTCAACGAAATCGTCTGGGCACTTGTCACTGTATTCCAGGTACCAATGTTCCAATAAAAGCTACCCACCCACTTGACCACTTGATTACTTAACAATAGCACCTGACCAACCAACTTTAATCCATTTCTTCTTGTCTGTTAAGTGTCTCTTCTCTATCTGTCATCTATTATCTATTATTTACTCTTGATATTTATAAATGTCGTTGTACTTACAGCGCTCGTTAAGCAAACACTCGTACACACCGATGAATGTTGTAATGATTTATTTCAAATAATCTACTCACATGCCAACATCGAGAATAACGATGGAAGCATGCCTCGTATTTTTCTTTTAGCATTATTTACAATTCTTCTCATTGATCTAAAAGCCCTCTGATGTTTTATCGAGATTAATAAAATATGTGGATGTAGTCGAACTTTCTTCTCTCTGCTTCGATCGTTACCTCAATATTTTTTCTCTACAAACTATTATTTATTATTATTTATTTTTCGTTTCATTTATTTATTTGACGTTATATTGGATTATATAAATCTCGTATTTCACTGGTGTACTTTATTTATCATTGGAACAGATACTTACACAGGAGGACTGGAATGTTGTGTTATTCAATGGAATGCAGAAAACATCCCACTGGGCTGCACTCTACTTTGTCGCACTAATGACATTTGGCAATTACGTTCTGTTCAATTTGCTCGTTGCCATTCTCGTCGAGGGCTTTTCTTCTGAGGTAAGTGAATTCACTCCGAGAGGGACGGGGATTTCATGTCAGAAAGTTGCGGCTATTAATTCTCCGTTCTGTATCTACCCTATCTCATTCTTGTTATTATTCTTTTTTTTTCCACCGCTTGTTTACCTTTATTTTATTTTTTTTTTCGTTTTTTTATTCTTCAGAGAAATGAACGACGTGAAAGGGAACAAAGGGAAATGGCAAAGCTCGCTGCAAAGGAGTCTGGTATTGGCAGTGATGAGGGATCCAGCTCGAGACTCTCAGGATCACATTCGATAACTGATAGTGACACGTACACCCCTCAAGTTCGTATAATCCTGCATTAATCCACTTTTATATTAAAATCCTTCGAGTCTTTGTCAACCATCTTCTGCTTTGTCTCATTCAATTGCAGGAGCGCAAGAACTCGTGGCAGAGTGTCGATGATCTCGGAAAATTCAAGGATAATTATCGGAGGGATAAGCATAATCGCATGTGGAGAAAAGCAGCCATCGAGGAGCTCAAGTGTAATATACAGAAGGAAAATAAAATGATGGGAGTTGCCGGTCAACCACCCACCATAACTCACACTGCAGCCACGCCCCAGGATTCTCCCAATACCACTTTAGACACCGGCTACAGAGACATTAATTACCGCGCCATTTATCCTATCAATTTGTCAATCGAATCCATCGATCGATCGAGCGTGAGTCACTATGAATTCACACCTAATTTTTATGATTTTATGAAAAGATTTCGACTTTTAGAAAAAATTAAGGTTCATGACTGATTTTTGATATTTCTCTCATTTTTTATTTTATCATAACAAATAATTGAAAATTAATCTGGAAAATTCGTAAATTTTGTGCCCAAGGATTTTTATGAATAAATAAAAATAATATCACTTTGTGGTTTTTCCATCATATAGGTCTCCATAAAATTTCACGATAAAGTTTTACAATCTTGTACAGAAATTGCGGGAAGAAAATGGAATTTGAAATACTGCAAGTGTGATGGCAATATTTTATTATTCAATAGAAATATTTTTTTCTGTAAATTCGTGAGAATTCTCCTCAGGCCTTGATGAATTTATAAGAATGAATAACCGATGGAATTGGCCTTTGACAGAGTCAGTGCAGCCTAACGTCAGGATTTTTAAAGCCTCCGGACAACAACAATCACAAATACGCAACGAACAATCTAGTGGGAAGTCAGACATCGAGACGAATGAGTCCCGGTATATCGACGTTTTCCAATTCCTCAGCATCTCGTGAATTATCAAACACCAGTCCGCCGAGGATACGCCGGGGATACTCCTCGCGTTTGTCACGGCCATCGATCTGTCGGAAAAGATGGTCGCAGAGTGATGAAGAGTCACCAGTACAAGCTACCATCCTGAACAACGGTCGCAGCACGAGTGGATCCAATTCAGGGTAAATTCATCACCACTTGGGCTTGATTTTTTTCTCCTAATTAATCAGTGAACTCCTAGTTGTCATGATTTCACTTGCAAGTAGATTGTTCACCGGTGAATACATGGGCTACAACGGTGGATACCTCCATGGCTCAATACGCAATGACACGCAGAGAGATGCACCCAACAACCGTACCACCATGATTGCAAGTCACAATCGCAGCATCAGCCCCAACAATTCTATCAGGAGTCATAGCTCGTCAATGGGGCATTGTTATACGACTTCTCATCAGGTGGGTGGATACAAAAAGGAGTCTCCCTTTTCATGGAAAAATTTTCTATTTTAATTAAAGTACTCTTCATCACATATTGAAACTTCCCTCTCCTATTATTTTTCCATTTTCCTCTTATTTTCAATTCCGTTCGATTGGATATCGTGATGAATAGAGGAGCACGCTTCACCTTGAATTTTTATTCAATTTCCAGATGAGATGGATCGACGATTTATCCCGTAGAAATTCATTCCGCAGCTACGACATCGTTCAAGCCCACAAAGTCTTACCTTACGAGGATATTCCATCCAGTGCAGCATCAAGGACAATCAATAATTTGACTATTGATACTGGTGCATTACCGCGCATCAAGAGAGTACAAGATGATATCGATAACGATAGATACTCATCGCACAGTGAACATACACCACCCTCAAATAGCGGTGGTAGTGCAAGCAGTGTCGAGAGGATAAAAAAAATATTTATGTTTTTCGAGCCAAAGGGCTGCATGAAGGAACGCGACGAATACTCATTGTACATATTTTCACCGAACAATAGATTTCGTATGTGGTGCACATGGTTCGTCGACAGAAAATGGTTTGACAATGTTGTACTTGCATTTATTGGATTAAATTGCATAACACTCGCTATGGAACGCCCTACGATAACATCAGACAGTCGAGAGAGGGCATTTCTTGCCACTGCCAATTATATATTCACCGTTGTATTTGCAATCGAGATGTTTGTTAAGGTGAGTATTTTTTTATTTATTTTTTTTCCCCACTCATTCGCTAATTTCAGCAGCTGCTTCCCAAAATACAGAGCCTCTTAATTACTATCCACTCGAAATTGTTGAATGAGCTAAATAGAGGAGGGGATATTTTGACACGGATGCACCTGTGACAGAGACTTGGCTATTTGAAAAATAATTGGACAATGTTGAATAATTAAATGGCCAAATGCATTTAACGATATTTCACCTTTTACCTTTTTACCTCCATCGAGAAGAATCGTGCATGAGTCACTGTTTTATTCAGACTATAAAAATGGATACAAGTTGTTGAATGTTTTGTGTTGTGGTGAAGTATCATACATCGTGTAGCGTTAAAGGGGAACAGCTGTTATTTATGGAAGGAAAAATGATGTTGAACGTATGATTGCAGGTGGTGGCCTCGGGGATGCTGTACGGTCCAGATGCCTATTTTACGTCTGGTTGGAACATAATGGACGGTTCCCTCGTTATAATATCAATCGTTGACTTGTTGATGTCCTTAATATCGTCCAGCAGTCCACGTATATTTGGAATTCTCAGAGTATTTCGTCTTCTGAGATCACTGAGGCCTCTACGAGTTATAAATCGCGCACCTGGTCTCAAACTAGTGGTACAAACGTTGTTATCATCCCTGAGGCCAATTGGCAATATCGTTCTAATATGTTGCACATTCTTCATTATCTTTGGTATACTGGGTGTGCAGCTGTTCAAAGGGGCCTTTTTTTACTGCGATGGTCCTGATATTAAAGATGTACGCAATAAAACAGACTGCTTGAAGGATAAGAGAAACGTCTGGGTAAATAGAAAGTACAATTTCGATGATCTTGGTAAAGCCCTCATGTCACTCTTTGTTTTATCATCGAGAGACGGCTGGGTTAATATCATGTATACGGGATTGGATGCTGTTGGAGTTGACCAACAGCCTGAGGAGAACTACTCAGAGTGGCGTTTGTTGTATTTCATAGCATTTATTTTGCTCGTTGGTTTCTTCGTTTTGAACATGTTTGTTGGTGTTGTTGTTGAAAATTTTCATCGTTGCCGGGAGGAGCAGGAGAAAGAGGAACGCGTACGGAGGGCTGCCAAGAGGGCACTGCAGATGGAAAAGAAGAGGCGTAAAATGCACGAGCCACCGTACTACGAGAATTACTCAAAACCAAGATTACTCGTTCACAATGTCGTCACATCCAAGTATTTTGATCTTGCCATTGCTGCTGTTATTGGATTGAATGTTGTCACCATGGCCATGGAATTTTATATGATGCCAAAAGCACTGACCTATGCATTGAAGATATTTAATTATTTCTTCACTGCTGTATTTATCCTCGAATCACTGATGAAAGTACTCGCATTGGGAATTAAATTGTACATGAAGGACAGGTGGAATCAGCTGGATATTGGAATCGTTATTCTATCGGTTGTTGGAATTGTACTGGAGGAACTCGAGTCCAAGATAATACCCATTAATCCAACAATTATTCGTGTTATGAGGGTCTTGCGTATTGCAAGGGGTCAGTATTGATTTTTTCAAACAATTGGAGTATTTTTATATCCATATGTTTTTATTGCCATCGTTAAATAAATTACTTTTATTATACCGTATTATATTGCAGTTCTCAAATTACTGAAGATGGCTAAGGGAATAAGAGCTCTATTAGACACGGTGATGCAGGCATTGCCGCAGGTCGGCAATTTGGGACTTTTGTTCTTCCTTTTGTTCTTCATATTTGCAGCCCTCGGGGTTGAACTATTTGGTAGACTCGGTGAGTCATTAATTAATTCTCGAGGTGTTGAGGACCTCAAGTTGTTTCAACTATTGATTTCATCATTTTAATTGTCATGTCTCTCCTTTTTTTTTGTGATTTATGTGCACAGAGTGCAGCGATGAGATGCCGTGTCAGGGGCTCGGTGAGCATGCGCACTTCAGTAATTTCGGCATGGCCTTTTTGACCCTCTTCAGGGTAGCAACCGGTGACAATTGGAATGGCATCATGAAGGACACACTACGTGATGACTGCGACGATTCCACGGACTGTGTCAAGAACTGCTGTGTCAGTACAATAATAGCACCGATTTTCTTCGTTATTTTTGTTCTCATGGCACAATTTGTTCTTGTTAATGTTGTGGTGGCTGTATTGATGAAACACCTTGAGGAGAGTCACAAGCATCTTGAGGACGAGCTCGACATGGAAATGCAGTTGGAACGAGAATTGGCAGCTGAACAGCAGGAGCTGCTGGAGAGAGCTGAGGCAGAGGAGGAGGAGAATGAGAGACAAGAGTTGGCGGCTGAATTGGGATTGGACGTTGGGGATGAGGATCTACTCGAGAAGCTGCGACTCAATGGCCTTGACAGATTGCGAAAGTACGATGACTTGGCTGACAAACGAATCCGTGAATTTCACGGTGAATACCTCAAGGAGAGATTACGTCCAGGCCTCTCGAAAGTACGATCGCTGCCCTCCAACTTCATCTACAATCCCCCGACGGAGAGACAAATCCATACCGATGACTCATCAATCTCAACAACACGCAGGAGCAATCGTAGAAGACGAAGCTCATCGTATCGTGGGGTTAAAAATTCAAGGATGCATCTAAAACGCCGTCAGACATTCCACTCACAGCAGCGGGGTCCACTGCTACCCATCGTGACAGATTTTGAAATAGCAGAAGTACCAAGACCCTTAAATAATCTTTCGATACCAATAATTATTCCCCAGACGAGTCCATCGCCCTCTGAAAGGAGATACATTCGTGATGATCGTGGTGATCTAGATGAGGAGAGAGTGTGTCTTAGGCTGGCGGATAAAACGATGAGAAAAGCGTTGGAGCGAATACCACAGACACCACAAACAGCCGACACGAGTCTCACTGTACCCGGAAAATCCACAAATTACTTATTAACTGTTGTCGACAGCCCCGACAGTCTACGGCATGGGGCGAAAAGCCGCAGGCCGGATGTGACTAAGGAGGAACCACTTGGGAGACTCGAGCCACCCGAAGATCTCGACGTTCACTCTGTAATTAATGAGAGGAGACCGTCCAAATTCAAGATCACGAGTGCTTACACCAACACCTACACGGATAATGATAATGAACAGTTCTCGTCGTCTCAGGGTACTAATATCGATGAGTTATATGTAGTAACGAGTGTCAGAGATGATTATGTGAGTGATGATGTAAATGATGATGTAGCTGGTACAAGTGATTTAGATATAACTGAAGTTAATAAGATTATTTGCACACCCGTTAGAGATCTAGAGGCTGAAGTTAATATTTATGTTGATGAGGATGTTGATGATAGTTCGTCGGGTAGTTCTGGTGAGCATGGTAAAAGTATAAGTATCATTGTCGATCCAAGTGCTTATTTAGAGACAAGCACTGGTTTTGTTGATGAATCATCGCAGATTGATGATGTTATTAATGAAATAAGAGATAAATTTGACGCGTGAAACATAATTGAGGGACAGTGGGTGCGATAATTCATCGTTAGTCGGTGATAACTCTTCCATAGTCTGTTTATAACAAATGAATATGATGAATTAATTTGTATTAGATTTTAATGGTGAGTGGTGTAGGTGATAATATAGTGATAGGTAGATAAGGTAGAAAAATTTCGTGGGATTTTACTGAGTGTTCGCTGCCTCGACTTAACGTTGATGAACTTATTTCAGTGATTCGCGGGGACAAGGGCACGAGAGATGCGTAGTGCATGACAATATAGACGTCGTTGTGAAATGAGAAAAAGTTTAGAAACAAAAAACCACTTCGTTCGTGTAGAATTCCTCGATTTTTCTCGTCTCAAGTGGTGAAAGCACTGAGGGGAAATGATCTAGAGTGATGGTCTGACCAATGCGAAGATACTGTCCTTTTTCTCATAGAGACAAACAAATGTAGTGGGAAGCTAGGTCCAAAGGGGAGGAAAATACGTAGACAATCGGCTGGTGAGCTTGACAGATGTTTACATGTACTTGTTTACTTGTACTACGTACTATCTGTATGCACCCTGTGAATCGTATGTTACAATCAGTAGGTTTCATTGAAAAAACAATCGTAAGCTCGAAGCTATTGGAGAATTGTATTTATTCTAATATTTCCACAGTGCTCTGCCATTGGAAAAAAACAAAACCATTGACAATCTTCTCTCATTATTCACGAGCTAAATGTCATGTTCCTCTTTACATGTGACACTCGTTGAATTTACGTAGGAATTGCTAGATTAAATAACTACAGACTTGTGTTTTTGACGGAATGAAATTTCGCCGATGATTATTAAAAATTCTTCGTCGTCCAGCGAAAAGGGAAAATCTATTGTACCGTTGTAATTAAAATTGTAAGAAAAACTATTTTCAGCTTCTTTCGAAACATTTAGAAAACGTTTCTCATTAACATCTGTGATATATATTTCAATCATAGAGTATTTCCCGAAAGAAAATACCAGAAAATATGGAGAAAATGGAGAACATGTGCAGTCGAAAACTGAAAACTGTTGGAGGAGTCATTAGTAGTAAACTTTACAAATAAAAGTGAGAAGTTGGCGAATTGAAGAAATAATGAAAATAAACGTGAGAATAAATATGTTGAAAACCAAAGGAAGCAATATAGACAATTCTACAATTGTACATAGAATATTCTATCTACACTCGATGTGCAGGTTTATTTTGATACTACAAAGGTATAGATAATTAATATATTGTATTGGAATATGAAACTGTATGCCTTCGCGTTCGTTGGCGAGCGTTCGCGCGGTCACGGTGCCATCAACTTTCCAAGTATTATGAATCGCCTGGACAATCCGGAAAATACACTACTGGAGGAATGACCTTGTCTTTTTACGGCATTTCCTCCTCATATTTTTTCCTCAATCATATGACACTCTTTGGGCACCGTTACCGTCTCTTCAGTGCTCTTCGCGCTCACAAGTCACTTTCTGCCATTCACTGGCCATAACAGATTATACGATTATACGATTATACACTAATTCCAGAGCAACATTGCCAACGCATATATGAACTCTATACTATTGAAAAATCTCAAGAATTCTCCAAGTATTATATGAAAGCATTATAATTTTTTTTTTCATTCCCCGTAATTTTACCAGAATCACACTAGACTCTCTCGAAAGTTCCAGCGAAATATTCGAGAGAATTTCAACAGAGAAAACTGGAATTTTCTATTGATTTTTTTTTTGTATTTGAAGGAGTAAAATATCCTTGGCAGTTTCCCCTGGAGTTGCTGATGAAATGGAGACAATCTCGTATCGAACATAGAAAGTGCATTCGTTCTCATGGGTTTTACCAGTTTATTATGGAGTTCATTGAGTCAATACATTTTCGATAACAACATGTGATTTTTGGGCGCGACGACATCGCCGCGCCGATATAGTATAAGTCCCCTCCGATCCCCATCCCACGTTAGTCCTATCTTTCTACTCCTTCTAGGAACAAAAAAACCTGCACCCTTCGTAAACTTGGCGAAAAACGGAAAACACAAATATTCCAATTTCCAATTCCCCGTTTTCTCCAGAACAGATGAATAATGTGGAATTATAGTGCAACCAGAAAATGAATAGCCTTCTCCAGACCTGAATTCGTACACAGGAAGTGATGCGCATGATAAATTTAAATTGAAGAAAGGAAAAATGAAGCTGAGAAAAAACCACTGTAGATAATGCGCCACACCTCTGTTTTATTCATTACAGTGAAAATAATATGAAATGACAAGCACCGAGAGGGTATTCGCGGGTGCAGAATGGAAATCTAATGAATAAATAATTATATCGTTGCAATCGAATGCACGATATTGCCGGGTGAATGAGAGGGAGAGATCGAGATTAATAAATTAACGGGAACAGCGTCCTAGTGTATAGCGTATGCAATAAAAAAATGTTTAAAAAATCTAGAGACGAAATATTGGATGTTAAAGGGGCAAACAATGTACGTGAGTAATAAATTGAGTGATGAAATTACCCGTTAAATATGATTAATTATTCACACTCTCATCTCATTAATTTTGCTCATTCATTGAGTCTGTTTAGAGTACCGTGCACTCGGATGCGGTAGATGCAGGTGTAGTCCGGGCTGCCACTGTTCGAGTGAATTTTCACTTCGACTACTTCGTAAGGGTCCTTCGCTGGGTTTTCCACTTTGAAATATTGCACCGGTGAATTGCAATTATCATAGGTAAATTCACCGAAGAGAATGCCTTCGGTGTCTTCTTTGTGTTTCAGGCCCTGAAGAAAACCACCGAATTTTTCGTTAAATCCTTGTTCCATCTCCAATCAAAAATATTCTATAATATTTGTTTAATTACCTTCAAAGGCAATGACAATTAAATGAAAAAATTGATAAAGTTATGAATCGAACGGATGCTTTTGGCTTTTAATCTATTAATTATGCATGTCTAAAAAATACTGATCACGCGGAAATAATAGAATTACCCAGAGGGAAAAATCTCGGGGTGCAGTGGATGTCTCGCCAGTGGGTGAAATCGAGGGTGAAATGTGTTCAAGTGTGATACCGGAAATATAGACACTCCCCAGAAGTTCGATAACCACTGATCCAGTGCTGCCCTTGAACGCCCAACACTCACCAGGAAGAGCTCCTGTCTATCCATTTAAATATTGTTAATGTCAATTACGTAATTGGATTTTTTTTTACCTGTATGACGGTTCGTGGGGTATTTCGATTGTGACAGAGGGGCATCCCGAAGAGGGAGAGGACTGAGGCCCCCGTTGAATACGGCTCTGTGTTCCTCGTTGAGACGATTGATCCTCCTTCAATAATTGGGCCCAGAAAAATTAATTATCACAGAATTCCTTTCAAAATTGGTAAATTAAAAAATGAAAGAGCCAATTAAAAAATCTAGCATTTAAAAATTGAATGTAAAAAAATAAGTATCGAGGATTTTTATCGAATTGAATCGAGCTATATATTAGGGAATTTAATTATTCACGGAATTCTCCGGATTTTTGAACTGATGCATCAATTGAAAATGAGGAAACAGGACTGCTAACCAGCTGCTTCGAGAGCATAATCAGTGCGACCAGTCTTATCAGCGTCATAAGTCTGTATCTCTCTCCTGACGACATCCTTGAACTTTTCACTGGTCTCTGCCCCAAAATCTTCGAGAAAAGTTGATGAAAAGCCCCGAGAGACGAAACACACAGAAACGAGATTAGAGGACACATTGGATAATGAATAATCAGTTACCTTCCGACACTTCGTTACGGAGTTTCGAAATAGCTTCTGACATTTTTGGCATAACACTGCTAATTTCTCTAATTCTATTCTGGAGCTCGTCCCTCAGCTCAATGACATTTTTAACTTCCATCTGAGGAATAATTCAATATCTATCATGCGATAATTTTCATTTCCCGTATTACCTCGATCTACCGATTTACCGTGAGTGTGTCCAAGTGACCTCGGAGGTTTTTCAAGTCGGTTTTTATGATATTGAAGGAATCACTGGCGGAATACTGGTCACAGACATAAGACACAGTTATCGCTAGAGGATACATAGAGAAATATTTGTAACATATTCGCTCTCAAGAAATTTTTACCCCGACGTTGCAGTAAAAACTGTCATTCTTAAACTCATCGTGTTCTTTATTACACCTCGGAGTAGAAACCCCTTCAGAGCAATTACTGAACGTCGGAGTAAATTTTACTACAACTTTTTTTTTTCGTGTACGTTCGTTAACCAATTTCTGTCAATCAATGATTACTGATTAAATTTTTAAGATACACTTACCGAGGAGACTTGTTACTACGAAAAAAGCTAGGGTACGGGAGACCGACTGATAAAAAATCCTACGATTATCACTTCTGGCTAGGCAACTTCCAGAATTTATACAGCAACATCCACTTCGGGAATTCATCTGGTCTTCATCTTCAATATTTTTTGACAGCTGATCGTTTTTTTTTTTTCGTTACCATCAAATCGTGCATTCAGTCACAATCCGTCGGGAATTGATGAAGGAAGTGAATAGGAATGAGGAAATATTGAACCGAGTGATTATCAATCAGGAATTCTTTTTATTATCTGAACGGGAATTTCTTTCCACATTGGAAAAAGACACATGTTACACTAATTTCACATTATTCTGGTTGATTGGACTAGATTTAATGTGGTACAGGCAAAATATAATTTAGATTAATGTTCATTTCAGGATGAAAGGCAAGTGAGTACATTGGTGAAATGACTTGTCAGTTTCACACGTTATTGTGAGTGGGCTTTGAGGGCCGAGTGTATTCGCACACTCAGGCGACTTTCAAAATCGTAATCTTTGTATTGTGATTGTGCTTTCAGCAGTGCACTTACACCTTCCGGAATTGACTGTAATAAATAAGAGTCAAGTAATCGTAGAAAAATCTATTTCTTTGCTATTACACCGTAAATTCTCTGTTATTTTACGAACTTCTTATAAAACGTTTACGTTTTATAAAATAGTATTTTTAATTAAAACTGTATTAATTATTTTGTTACGAACGCAGGAAGTTGTCTGGGCTAGTGAATATGATACTTACGTTTGATTTGCACAATGTGCTTCCAAGTTCGTAGAGTGCAAAAGCACTGATGTGTTGATCCTCGGAATCACAGTGGGGGGCACGGAGTTTCAAACAATTTTTAAAATATTTTATAGCCAACACTTGCTCCCCGAGATAAGAGTAGGAAGCGCCTGCTATCAGGCAGGCCAAGCCCAACATGGGTTCATCATTTTGGCTATTTTTACATTCTACGGAAAAAAAGATGTGGAAAAACGAATCAATTCGAGTGAAAATTAATTAAATCCGTCTCAACTTTTCTACGATTTTTACTTTTTATTTTTTACTCGTTACATACCGGCTATCACGTTCTCCAATGAATCGACAGAACACGAGGGCATAGCGTTCCAGAGATAAAGCAGTTCATAAACCAAGAGTTTGTAATAGGCAGGTGTATAAACACCCTCATTCTGGGCCACTAGCTTCACCGCTCTCCTCGCAACAAACGTATCCAACTGGGTGATTTTTCCTTCACCGGAAATCATAGCATTAATTTCCCTGAAAGTCCTGAGCACGTCATCAGATTCACCACTCGCTCCAGAACACACTGCAATGAAAATATTCATCATTCGCTGGTCAGAATCATCAACTTAATTTCTCCTGGAGAAGGTGAGACTATTACCAGCAGCTAGGTACGCATAAATGCTTTCGCACCATCTGGAGTCGTGTTGGAGTCTGGTGAAGGATTGGTAAGCTTTTGCATAATTCAAGCGGATGACGTAGCACCAAGCAACTTCGTGAAGACAGAGCAGTTGAATTTCTCGTTGAGCTGATGAGCACATGGCTTTCTCGTATGCGACAAGAGCTGCATCAATATTTGACTGGAATTTTCAAGTTTTTATAAGTGCCTGGAGGCTATTGACAATATTTTTTTTTCATCTCAGTATGCCTTTCACCGAGAAAAACACAAGTTCTCGAGCAACTGAAAATTCTTAGAGCAAACTTCTTCTTGATCCTTCTGTTGAAAAATTCCGCAGCTTCATCAATTTTTTTTTCAAGAAATGTGAAATGCCATGTCGTGAAAACTAATCCATTTTTATCTTTTCGCAGAAAAATTGATTGTCCATCTTAATTGTTTCAATGGTTCAGGTACGTTTTTACATTGTCATTTTTTTTTTAGAAAAAAAATTCATAGAGCATTTCTTATATATTTAAATTAATTAATAAATTGTAAATGATGTTCCTCTAATCTTCCTCTAAGTATTGAGTACCTGAAGGCGTTCCGTGCGACCTGAGAAAAATAAAAAAAGGCCTCCATTCTGATAATCCTGCTGGCACTCGCTGATTAATTGTTTGGCGGCGTCAACTCCGGATTTAATATTCCAATCGTGGAGTGAGCAGAATGGTCTGACTATTGTGTGATAGCATAACAGAGATAACCTGGAATGAATCACAATTTTTATTGAATATTCAATTAAATTATTATACATCAAATCCAAGTCCATGAACAGAAGTACCTGAACCTTACTACTGAATTCACTTACGTAGCAAGTGGTGCACGCATATCTTCGCTCAGCCTTGCATACATTAGAGCTGTCAATCCTGCTCGTCTATCCCCCTCGAATCCCAAAAAATGGATCAGCTTCAAAAGTGACGGCGGCACAAGACTGACACATAATTGAAAAATTCCATAACCGAAACTGACGGCTGACATCAGACGTATCACTTCCGCTGGCTCTACAAAACTGTTATCATTGCATTCAAAGGTGATTAAACTTTGATAAAAATTATTTAAATATTCTATTGTGATTTTATCGATATTCTAGGGAATTGTGGAAAAAAATCCCTTCAACTTTTAACTTGAAATTTGCACTGGAAGCTGATAGCAATGCGTCACGTACTTATTCTCTGGCTGATTCGTCATCCCCGTGAGGGAAAATATCATTGACAATGAATTCTTAATGGAAGAAGGCGATAGTATCGGAGGGGATGTGGAAGTAGTGCTGTGGTAGGAGCCAAGGGACCACTCTGAACTCCTATATCGAGAGGTGAGAAGTCCATTTTCATTATTTGTGCAGTTGCCGTTGAATCCTGCGAAAATGCATATCGGAGAATTGAAAATCGATGAGCTGTTTTGGCACGGATAGGAAAAAATTGAATTACCGGATGGATTAATGCCGAATGTTCGCCTGTAGAGCTGGAGAATTTGACAGTACGTGTGCTGATAAATCCTCCACGCTTTCCTCATCATCCATCCACCTCGTACATAACTACTAACTTCCTGCTGAAGAAGAACCAGCATTGCGGTACACACTTGGGTGTCTGCCAGGACAATTTGTTTCTCCAGTTTTCTCCCGTAGTCATCCTAAATTAAAACATTTTCCTAAATCGAATAAATAACGAATCGAATATTTTATTCCAAAATTTTAGACTGCAATTCTTTTTTTTTCTTTCATCATTTGAAAAAAGGAAAGGTAATGAGGAATTGAAGGCTAAACAGACGTCGCATCAATCACTGATTTATTGCCTCCTCATTGCTGAAATGATTTTTTTTTTTTAATGTAAATCCACTCACATCAGTCGTCGCCGATCCAAAGACTTTATTAGTAACACTCTTCAACCATCCGACGTCTCCAACACATTCTCTTTCTGTTTCTTTCAATAACTTCATGGCCAGCTGGAATTTTTCGTCTTCAAAAGTCATAAGTGCATTCTACAAAAAAATTCTCATTAGAACCCCTCCCTCTCGTGAAATTTCCATTCAATACACCCCGATCAATGAATCACGCATGAAAAAAATCCAATTTGACAGTCATTTAATAATTAGATAAACGTGAATCGATAAGAGTGCCGAGGGTGATGTATTCATGAATTATTATCTCAAATAGTCTGTAAAATAATCCGTCGTCAACCGAGAATATCTTCAATAATTCAGAGATAATTCCGAGAGTGTTCTTCATGCCCTGAAAATTTTGCATTTCTCCACATTATTCGATAATTTCCTTGCAACGAATATATTGGAAAATATCCTATAATTTCGAACCGCTTGTATAATAAATAGGAATGACTGGAATTCTAATACAATTTTTTAAATACAATTTAAATTTGGATTTTTTGGTAGCTGTGTTTTTTCATGATTTCATACGTAATGAGAGTTACCATGAAAAGCATGTAGCAGCGAGCTGTTTTCACATGGAAGCTATGCTTTCTATCAGCAAATAGTACTTCCGTTTCATCAGGCTTATTATTCAGGAAAAGGGCAAGACCCCTTCTAGCCACGCTCCAATCCGGTTCCGAATTAGCTGTCATTATCACTCGTAATGGGTTGTCATCGACTCCACAAACATTTTTTTATTATCACTTCAATCATCAGACACTATTTATAAACAGGGTTGTATCACATGTGTAATCGTGGTGGTACCGAAGGGTCAAGTAATGCATCGGGTTGTCTGCAGTGGTGCTGCCCTTCCATTGCACTGTACTCTATCAAATGTGCATTGTATTGATTTTGGCATGAGTCTGAAAATTACTCGACTATGTGCGTCAGTTATCGCCATCACTCAATCATAAGTTACTCACGGGATAACACCTAACTTCACGAATTTTCATCAATTTTGTTTTGGTAAATATATAAATATCGAGTAATCAGTCATACTTCGCAAGCGCAAGTACCAGCAAGCGCTTGCGTACTGAATTTCTCCGGCAATTCGTTAACGCGAAAATTGCCAATTCATGAATCGAGGGAATTCAATAAATCATTGTTATTTCATAATTATGCAAAAGTTTTGTAATTTCGTTTTAATATAGACACAATGTACAAAAATAAAGCTGAAAAAAATGGTCGAATAATTTCCTATAAAGTGGTCCAGTAGAACATGATTAAATCTCTCAGACAAATTTCGTATTAAAATTTTTTATGCGCGTCATCCACAATTTTTTCATTATTTATTACAAAAAGATTGACATTCAATACAGATTGCATGAATAGCCTATCAAAAGCGATAAACAATACATTCGCTTGAACAGAAGTCCACTGAAATTGACACGTAGATAATTTTTGTAATTCGCTTTTTCTTGAAGTCGTTGAGAACACAATCCCCCCCGCCCCCTTTTTTGTACATATTTACAGTAATTCGTGGCGAGTGTTTATGCCCCTTTTAATCCAATTTCTCCTAAATTCGGTAGCTGCGTCATACGAATTCGAAACCCTCGAATTTCAAATCAGCTATTTTCATGTCTGCCAATAGAATCTCTCCTTCGATCGTAAATGCCGTGATATAAGTTGCTGTTCGGCCTTGATACTCTTCGGATTTTAGGGCAATTATGATGGTGTCGTCGGTGTCTGGGAGAAACTTAAAACTTGAAAAACCACGAATTGGTATTCTTCCCACAATTTTTGTTGTCTGCAATTGGAAAAAAAAATTAATTATCTGGTATAAACGTAATTATAGTATTATAAGTATTATTATATTTTTATTTTATATATATAAGTATTATTTTATTGTGAACAAATTCCTCCCTTTGTATATCTTTCACATTTGCCTAACTCAAATTAAAATTGCGAGGATTATTGTAGAACCCAGCAATTTGCTAATAGAATCACTGGTAAATACCTGAATCCTGGAGAAATCTTCATCAGCCGTGAGTAAATAGTTGCAACTCATGACCTCGTCTGTTGTCTCATTATACCTCTCCCCAGAGCACCTTCTAGGGAGAAAAAACCAGCTCTTCCTCTTCTCGCTCCACGTTCCAGACTCATGGAGCATGTACCCAGGGAATTCGATATTAATAGCTCTCCTAAGCTTCTTATAATTATCGGTCCAATCGACTGAGCGGACATCACCCCGGGGTGATATTATTTTCATCCACATTGGGTGATTATTAACAAAATCTCCACCGGGTGTTGTCCATTCTTTCCCCATGCTTCCCACATAGAGTAAATTATCCTTAACTGCTGCCCATTCGGATTTAAAACCTGGAATTGAGAATTTTTACAATTCCAGATTGAAATAAGCATGAAAATGATGAATGCTATCCACGATTGGATAAGCGCTGAGCGATGATACATCATAAAATAATTAATGTGTTGCATAATGTCAGGCAAATGACTCAACAATTCAGATGCATTTTTTTCTGACTACCTGACATACCGATAAATGTGGAAATAAACTCATAATCCTGATAACTATCGCAAACACTACGATTTAAATAATTCCAGTTGATGCGATAGTGGCGTATTAAGACAAGTAAATTCCTCTCCATTTAAAGCTAGCAAAAATTGTCCCACTTTACCCCTGATGTGATTATAAAAATATAAACCTTTAGCAGTCTTCCCATCTCCGTCCATAAGTATGATCCAAGGATAAATTTTATCCCTCTCGAGGTAGAAAACAAGGCCGGTCCTGTCATCAAAGGTTAAGATCTTTCCATCGAAGGTAACCAACTCTGATAGCTCCATACCCCGATCCTTCATAGCAATATTCGAGGAGAGAGTGATATGCTTCTCATCAAAATGCAAGGAAATCCTCCGCTCCTTGGGTTTCCACATCAATACTCCTTTTTTAACATGACTGACCCAGAGCCCTTTGTCCTGTACCTTCGAATCAGTATCCAAATCACTGATTATTGAAACTTTATAAGTCACACCAGCTGATGACTTGCTGGGAGCTGTCAGTGGATACGTGGAATTGTAAACATAATGATCAGAGCATTCTCTGCAGTTAATTTTGGAGTGACAGTCATTATTCATTATCCTGGGATATGCGTAGAACACCAGTGGCACGAACAATATAACTAGTGCAATTAAACATTGAGTCTGGACCCTGACCGAGCTACTTCCAACCCGGTAGACATGTGGAGTTTGGAGAGCACCTCTCCAGTCCCTCAGCAGTGACATGTCGTCGCTCTTCTTCCTGTATCTCTTTAATAAATTAAACATTTGAATAAAACTAATACAACAGCACTAATACCTCATGCCTCGACGATTGGCAAAATGTGATAACAATAATCTCTTATTTTTTTCGATAAAGTACAACTTAAAAATCAACTCAAGGGTTAGAAGTTACCATGAGAACTGATTCAACCAACTCAACTCGATCAAACCTCCAGAAATTAAAAAAGCTACACGTCTCATCTCCCGCTGTATTATCGACCGAGTGACTATTATCAATAAATAATTTACCTCATTTTGGCATTTGAAAAAATATAATTGTTCGCTGAGACAACATGACGATTATTTAATGAACGGATTCACCTGACGACTTTGTTTTCATTTTCAACTTTTCGAATGTTCGTAATCAAGTTTTTTTTCTCACCCTATGTTTAACACCCTGCGAAGCCATCTTGGGGGAGAAATGCTGTTGTCACGCGTGCTACCAGTGGTAAAATGGACGGTGGCTGAAAAACGTCAATACATTATTACTCCGGAATAATGAATTATCGAGGTTTAAATAAAGATTAATGTTAATAGCACATGGTTATTTTACGGGCTATCAATGAAGATATCGGCAAGCATTTGAAATGGTTATTTTTAGTAATTGACTGTGGTGATTTGTTTGTTTGAATATTCGTTGGATCACGGAATAAGATGGCTGAATTTGTACGCGGTGGACCCAGCGTGTCAAACAGTGCAAAGGTATTTATTTGATGATTTAACAGCGAGTAAATGCAATGAGGATAATTTTTGAGAATAGTGGGAGAATTGATTGGCATTTGTGGGGATTCATTGGTCGATTACTGTCATGAGATCTTTTCCTTTCTTTGTCTCGAGCACGACAGGATATCTCACTCCACAGTTTCTGATGGATTTACGAGATAAATTCAGTGGTTGGGGGAAATGTGGGGTTTTGGCATGTCTTTTGGGAGATGAATGACAGGGGAATTTCTTTCAGATTGATCATCCAAGCAAAGGTGGCTCGCCAAGTACGGGCAGTGAGGATGGAGCACCTAATGAGTCACTCAATGTCGAGAGCGAGTTTGACCCTTTCTTGGAAAATATTCCAGACGATCCACAGGACACCGAGGAGCCTGACAGTGCAAATGCAACGTTACTCACTGCACCACCGGAGATTCAGTAATTTTTTTTTCATTTTTTCTCAACTTAACTCAGATAGGGGAGTCGGGAATAACAGGAAGAGGGAATGTTTTGGTAATCTCTGGGGCCGGATGTGGGGGACGGTCTTAAGAATACTCCCGAGGAAGTTGGCGGTGATAAGGAAATTTATGATATTCACAGAACAATTTGCTTTGCTTATTTTTCCCTTAATCCATCATTTTTTTTCGACGATGAATCATCGTTATCATTCTTTTCGAAGTTTAATGATTCTCTATTATCGAATTCAATTCCACGAAAATTTCAGAAAATACAAGGAATTGAACAGGTTGGTAATTCACGATAGAAACGATAGGAAGTTATTTTTGTCCAAGTTTTGTGAAATTATTCAATGAATTATTGATTTTTTCTTTACATAAAATTGATGAGGTAGTAGGAATGAAGAAGATAACGAATTCAAGGTGAATTTCAAAAATTTTTTAAATGCAGGATAAATTTCTCAACATGAAACGTATAATTCTGGAGAATTATTGAATGTCTTCGGTGAATAAATCATTCGTTTGTGCTGAGAGCGTCAATTAACGATAAAGTGTTTTGGAGTTTCACTCTAAAATAAGGAACGTTTCTTAGAGAAATCACAACGATTTTTTTATGGCGAAATATCCAATAGGAAAAGCCCCCTCGTCATTGTAAATACAACCCCCTGATTTTTCTGACAGGTGGTATCATGGCCGACTGGACAGGTTTACAGCGGAGGAGCGTTTGTGGGATGCGAGTAAAATGGGCAGCTATCTGGTGCGCGAGAGCGATAGAAAGCCAGGAAGCTACGTACTGTCTTACCTGGGTCGGACAGGAATCAACCATTTCCGCATAACAGCTGTTTGCGGTGACTATTATATCGGTGGTCGCCAGTTCAACAGTCTCTCGGACTTGGTGGCGTACTACACCCACTGCTCGGACCTTTTGAAACGGGAGCGTCTAATTCATCCAACGCCACCACCTGAGCCTGTCAACGATAAAAAAAGAATTGTCGCTATTTTGCCGTATACAAAAATGCCGGATACGGATGAACTGAGTTTCCAGAAAGGCGACATATTTTTCGTGCACAACGACATGGGAGACGGTTGGCTGTGGGTGACCGCCCACAGAACGGGGGAACAGGGTCTCATATTTCGTGAGTTGGTAGAGGATTTGGATGACTCGATCGATCCGAATACTGTTTTTTCGTGGTTTCATCCAAATGTAACGAAGAGCGAGGCTGTTGATATGCTGGTGAAGGCAGGCCCTGGAAGCTTCCTGGTGAGACCATCCGACAACAGCCCTGGGGATTACTCTCTCTTCTTTCACATCAATAATCAAATACAGAGATTTAGAATTGAAAAGAAAGGGGTGAGGTATTTGATGGGGGGAAGAACGTTCGAGTGTCTCGATGCTGTTATTAATCGATACAGGAAAGAGCAGATTGTCGAGGGGCACACACTCGTTCAGGCCATGGTCACTGAGCCCGATGGCAGTGTCCGAGTCAATAGGGAGGTGCAGCACGCTGAGAAAATTTATGCTACACTCAGGGAGTGTCGTGAACAGTCTGGAGCCAAGAAGAATAAAGGGATTAAGATGCAGGGCTATCTTGAAAAAAAATCGGAAAAAAATAAAAAGTGGAAGGCACTGTATTTTGTACTACTGGTCGATGCCACTGATACTCATCTCTACCTTTATGATAATCCCAAGAGGACCAAACCTAAGGGACTCATTGACCTCAGCTGCGCCTATCTTTACCAGGTACATGAGAGTGTATTCGACAGGCCCCACTGCTTTCAACTGGTCGAGCGCGCACTACCCTGTTTGGCGACGATAACCTATCTTGCCGCACCAAATTCTGAGAATGCTCAAGACTGGATAAATGCATTAAAACCACTTTGTGTATCACAACTAACACGTGCCCCCAAAGTGGCACGTCTACGTGAGCTGCGATCATTGCATTTGCATATCCTCGATGCACACAGATTGCCATACAAATTGGTACCAAATCCATTCATCATAGTTGCTTTAAATAATGTTAAAGTTGCTCGCACAAAAGTTAAGACTGGAATGCATCTGCTCTGGGATGAAGAATTTGTCCTGGAAGATGTGCCTCCTGATGTAATGTCATTCTGTTTGACACTTTACAACAAGGGAAAACGAAGCAAGGACACGGAAGTTGCTGAAGTGTCAGTGGAGCTCGCTAATTTACCAAATGGAGAGGAGATTGATGAGTGGTATCCACTGGTGGGTGTCACGCCCATTGGTGAATGGGGAGCACTGCGTTTACGTATACGATATCGTCACGACCTTGCAATGCCTCCAGAGGAGTACAGCCCTCTCCAGCAACTCCTCCTCGATCCCGAGCTTCATGTTGTTCGTGCTCTAGCCGATGTCTGTCATTTGGATAGAATCCCATTGGCTAATAGTCTACTGAGAATATTTAGACATGAGAGAAAGGAGGCTGATCTCCTGCGATCACTCAATCAAGCTGAAGTTGACAAAGAGGACGAAACACCTACATTGTTTCGTGCTGCCAGTCTCACAACTACTCTTATGGATCTTTACATGAAATCAGTTTGTACGTCATTCCTCAAAGCTGCCCTACGCGATACCATTGTTAAACTCATCGAGAGTAAACAGAGCTGTGAACTCAATCCAACGAAAATGGACTCGCCGGAGGATGCGTGTAGCAATGCTGAATTTTTATTACAAGTAATTCATCCAATTTCATAGATGTTAAGTGTCGATTTGTATCAAAACACCTGAGATCGATGAAAATATCTTTATTAATTATTTGCTGAATGATTTAGGGCTCTTGCAATGAATTATATAATTGTTATTATATTCTATTTCAATTGTTAGGTTCTGGATGAAGTGACTCTCAGCATTTTTACGAGCCCCGACGCATGTCCAAAGACCCTGAGATACATATGTGGATGTTTGCAAAGAGCCGTTGTGTCTAAATGGCCACACGAGCGTCTTGTGAGAACTCGTGTTGTCAGTGGCTTCATTTTTCTACGTTTGTTATGCCCAGCTATTCTAAACCCCAGATCCTTCAATTTAATTGCTGAACCACCGCCACCAGCCGCTGCCAGGTACCCCAGTTTTCTCATAATGTTTTTCGGACATATTAAAAAAATTTTATTATCATGAATAATTACCATCCACAGATCTCTCGTCATGGTCGCAAAGTGTCTTCAAAACTTGGCCAATTTAGTTGAGTTTGGAGGGAAAGAGCCATACATGGAGGTTGTCAATCCATTCATACTGAAGAACAAGGAACGAATGGTCGTTTTCCTTGATCAGTTATCGGTAATTAATTCTATTCATATAATTAACATGGTTTAAATCGAATTCCTATTGAATTTCTTAATACGTCTGCTGTAATCTTGAATATCCACTTTGTATGCAGAATGTAATCGAAAAACCGGAGTCTGACGGCACAGATCTCCGTAACAAAAGTCAGAGCTTTTCAGACACAGCTCGAGATTTGGCAACACTTCATCATATCTGTGTCTCTCATTTGCGCGAACTCCAAGTTCTCTCCAAGACTCAAGTACGTCATCCAATTAAGAGATAAAACTTTTTATCTCCGTGACTTTCACTAATTAAGCATGTTTCTTGCAGCCGACAATAAAACAACTGGTTACGGTTACTGAAATGCTGAGTAAACACAAGCAAAAATACATGGAGATGATACGGTAGTGCGGGGAAGAGTGAAACCACTGAGACATCATGCCAAAATGACGACGAATTTTTTAAATCATAAAAACCCTTCTAAAAGCAATAAAGAAAATTCATAAGGACAACAATTGACTATGTATCGCGCAGTAGTATTTAAACAATACATACGAATTAAGTAATTCAATTAATTAAACGTAACAGACTGACGTGCCATATATTATTATTGTATACACACGAGCCTACTATTTCGTATGTGATTAGAAAATAGTTTATATATACATATTAAAATCTATACATAAATATATATTATATATATATTTAGCAAACGATAACATGACAGTGATATAGCGACATGCTGAATGGAATAGATGTACGATGATTTTATATTTACTTAGGTGCTCCAAAATAAAATAATAATCAAAAGACCGTCATTTTATCATTTAACCTTCTCTATAGTTTGAAAAAATCAGTAAAAGATATTAATAGCTACGCTGAAAGTCTCCATTACCTTGAGAGATTTGCTGAAATATCGTTCCATGTTTCAATAGAATTCTCAAAAATATCTAACAAAGGGAGCCAGTGTATTTAAAATTAGCTCGCCACAATTACTCCAACTGAATTGACGGGCTCGAGTTAAATTCACACAGAAATAAAATTCCTGGATAAATTATCAGGGAGCAGAAATTAGACCCATTTAAATAAACATTTTCTTTATTGATTCAATTGAATTGTCTTATGACTATCTGTATATTTGCATCGTTGCAGAATTCACAGTACTACGCCATTACATGACATGATTGAAACATTAAAAGGATTTATTATCGAATTCGAAGTGTTAATTATCAGATTCGCTGACCACATTCCCCTTCAAATATTATAACGCAGAATTTTTATTTATCCATTCATCCATATACGAAAAACTAGTGAACACTATCTCAGTTACCTATAGAATTATATCTTAAATGAATGGTTTGTCGATTAACCGGGTATAGAAGTCTATAGGCGCTTCATAGCATTCAAAAAGTCGTTAGATATTACAATTAAAAATGTACAAACGATAAATTCGGCTCAAAAGTTACGTGGCAATCTTTTAGGCGTACAACCTCTTATTTTTCATTTCGTCGCTAAAAAAAAAAATAATGCACGTTTTGGCATAAACAAAAGTACGATAGATCGAAAAAATTCGACTGAATGTAACAACTGATCGAAAGAAAAAAAAACACATTAAGGCCCGGGTGGACTACCTATGGAACGTCATCTTTTGTTTAAATTTTATCTTTCTAGCCTAAAATACATAAAAATTTGGGATAAGTTTTGAGATCACGAAAATCACTGGATTTGGCATGAAAAAATAATGAAAAAAAAGAGGAAAAAATTTTGAAGGGCGCTAAAGAGCAATATTTATGAAAAGGGATTTTCCAGGTTTACAAAAAAATAATGAAAAATCTGCAACATTTGATTGCCTGTAGCTGCATTCAATTCAGTGGAGGGTTTGG
>NW_011887755.1:1217485-1294315 GCF_000806365.1 Fopius arisanus
ATAAATATTGCTCTTTAGCGCCCTTCAAAATTTTTTCCTCTTTTTTTTCATTATTTTTTTATGCCAACTCCAGTGATTTTCGTGACCTCAAAACTTAGCTCAAATTTTTATGTATTTTAGGTTAAAAAGATAAAATTTAAATCAAAGATGACGCTCGATAGATAGTCCACCCGGCCCTTAAAACTGATTTGAAAGAGTCAAGGCCCTATGCGTCTTATATTTACAATAAAATTACGGCAATATACATCTCAACATATTGCAAAACATGACATCATCATTAATTGATTATCTCTACCCCCGAAATCAAATGAAAAATAAAGTAAATTGAAAAAATAATTCGCAAGTCTAGAAAAATAGTCTGCAGTGAGAATTATCATTCTCCCCTTTCTTGTGGCAATATTTCATCGTCTGGCATATTAATTGCTTCACTCTACGGCAGGAAAAATATCAAAAAAGAAACTTAAAATATCATGCAGTATAACATTAATAAATCATCCGTCAATAACGTGATTACGGGGGATAAAAAATTTGCGCGATTGAAAGTGTTCCTATCGGTTTAAAAAATGTCACTTGCTCACTGTGAACGTAATTAAATGTTCTCGAGTCATTTGGTATTTAACTTTCGAAGTATAACAATGAGAAATACAAATTTAATTATCTTTTGTATCATATACGACACCAGATACTGATTTTAATTGCGAGATACCATCGCCATTTTAATAGTCAAATACAGAAAACGTACATCAAAATTTGAAGAACTTCGATCTCGACACTCTGCTCATTATTTTTGTATACAAATAACAACATATAAGTCGAAGTCAGTAGCAAAGTGATAAAGAGTGAGTCGATTCAATTAATAGGTAAGTTTCAAATAAATATCTCTGAACTTAAGGGAAATTATGAAATTCTTGTAAATACCTTTTTGTCAACTCTGATTCCACTCTACGAAAGATATCTCAAGCCTAATTCCGTTATCTCTCTTAAAATCACAGACCTTGGTCTTGCTATTCTTCACCACTGTCCACCGTGTACTGAATTGAAAAATCCCCGTCCACAAAAACCGTGGAAATACCTAATCGATTATTTAACTTCGATAGAAAAAATTGTGCGGAATTTCGTTTGAATCCTTTAAGATGTTGGAGGATTTGAGGCAAGCCACGAAAAAACTGCATATTTGGTAAATCCCTTGATTCACAGAAAAAACACGTGCTCCACGATTTCTCATCTGTTCTCTTTAAAGCTTGCATGATTTCATCCTTAATTCTTTGTGATTGAGTGTCAAATGACGAACAACTGGTAATTGTACTTATAGGAGACAGCATCTGGGTCTCCTGCGTCCTGAATTACCGGCTCTCTGACGTTTTCTCTTCTCTTTTCCCCGGTGCTCCTTATCCTTTCGTATTTCTCGTACCTTGTGGGGTTTTCATCGTTAAATTCATATTAATTCAGAGGTGTTATTATATATCCCCATCGGATGCTCTCAGAACTTTCATTATTCATTACTCACCAATGTGTAAAAAGCATCATCTACACCCATTCGTGTTTTGGCTGATGTTTCAACGAACGGTACACCATATTGACGCGCAACTTCTCTCGCTTGTGACATATTCACAGCCCACGATTGTTGTAGATCACATTTATTACCGACTAATACCATGGGTACCTCCTCTGCATCTTTCACCCTTTTGATTTGTTCTCTGTATGTTCCTATGTCCTAAAAATCACCCGACAATCATCTGTAGATTAAAAATCTTGGGGCATACGAATCTCAATTATTGAGATGATGACGTTGGACATGAATAAATAATAAAACCACAACTTTCAGATTCATTAATAAACGCCTGAATAACTCACTTCAAAGCTCTTCGCGGAATTAACTGCAAAAACTAAGAGAAATCCCTCCCCGGTCCTCATGTACTGATCTCTCATTGCACTGTACTCCTCCTGTCCAGCGGTATCCAAAATATCCAGAAGACAAGTCTCCCCATCAATAACAACCTGCAAATATATCCCCCAAATTAATCAGCTCCATAAAAAAAAAACAAAGTCTCCACCGCATTCCCAATCCCAACGATCTATTAATCAATGAGTCACAGCATTCCTTCACTTGATGGACCTCAATAGTTTTTTTTCCTGTTCAAGCGACATGAATTCTTAGCTACTGTAATTCTCTACAACTCCTAATAATTTAAAAATAATGTCCCAGTTATTTTAAAAAATTTACCTGTTTTCTATATGAATCCTCTATCGTTGGATCGTACTCATCGACAAAATGATTTTGAATAAGTTGAATAGTAAGAGCTGATTTGCCGACACCACCAGCCCCAACAACCACTAGTTTATATTCCGTCATTATTTCCGTGTAATGTAACTCCCAATAACAAATCTTTTAGCAAAGACCTCTTGAAAATCCTCACCAGTTCCTCATCACCATTCCCCTATAACTATAATTAAAAACGGAGTAATTACCTTATCATAATCAATCACTCGTCTCATAAAATTATGTAAAGACCCAGCTGGGGCGGCCAATGGGCGTATGCTGAGTACCCCATTTGCCAAAAGAAAAAAAATCAACTTACGTTACACCAGAGCCAGCATTTCACACATGCACTTCGCTATTAAGCCCCGGACTGCCAACAACTCTTCTTAACACAAATGTGATCCACTGTGAGTCACTGAAGGCCAAAACATCTGGTCTCAGACGTCAACCTACACCAACAAACTCCCTCGAATAAATAACTCCACAAGTTGAACAAAAAAAAAGGGGGGGAGCGCAATCGTGTACTTTCTCACATTCACTCGCACATATTCCCTATTCAATGAGAACGAATCGACTAACTTTTGATGATATCAAGCCCCCAACAATCGGAAAAAAACTATCTAAGCATCCTGCCAACCACATGTATCAGAGTGAATTCTTAAAGTGTAATTAAGTGATGAAAATGCACGATTAAAGGAGATAAACTATTCACCGATGCGGAGAAATAGTGATTGGAGCTCACGCAACAGTCATACGAAATCGTCTAATTGTGTTGTACTCAAAGAGGATTGACTAAAGTAGTGGCTCAGTTCTGGGGGTTTGAGTGACCCCAGCGGCATCATAGTACTGCACCCCAAGATAGGGAGGGCGCCACACGCAATGCTGGGGTGTCTATCAAGTCAACGGGGTGAATTTTATTTTCTGAGGGAAGGAATGCTTTTTTTTTTATTTGTTTAACTGAAATGTAGCCGATTGTAAAACGAGTGGAAGGGGGAAGCCACATCTTGTGGAATTTTAAATGAAAAAAATATTCAATATATTGAAGATATACTACTAATGAAATTATATTATTACAATAAGCGCGTTGTCGATTTGGTAACGTGCTTGGCTGGCACGCCGACGGCTAGGGTTCGATCCTAGCCAGCATTCATTTTTTTTTTTTTAAATAATTGCATTTTTATCTTTTTTAAATGGCTAATCAATGGAAATATTGTTTAAACACTGAATTTTTGAAAATCGAAAAGATATTCTGTGAAATTGACAAATTAGCAATTTTTTAAAACGATACTTTTGCAAAATATATACTCCTAACGAATTTATAACATTGTAATAGTGAGTTATCCTAGTGGTAACGTGCTTGTCTACCACGCCGACGGCCCGGGTTCGATCCCGCCGTCATTCATTTTTTTTTTTAAATAATTCCAATTTTTTCTTTTGTAACTGGCTAATAAATCGACATATTGGTTAAAAACTGAATAGCTCCTCGATTGTCATGTTCCCCTGATACTTTTACAAAAATTTCGAATTTTTCACTTTCAGTGAAAATTTCAGTGAATAGCTCCTCGATTGTCATGTTCCCCTGATACTTTTATAAAAATTTCAAATTTTTCACCTTCAGTGAAAATTTCAGTGAATAGCTCCTCGGTTGTCATGTTCTCCTGATACTTTGACAAAAATTCCGAATTTTTCACCTCCAGTGAAAATTTCAGTGAATAGCTCTTCGATTGTCATGTTCTCCTGATACTTTGACAAAAATTTCGAATTTTTCCCTTTCAGTGAAAATTTCAGTGAATAGCTCCTCGATTCTCATGTTCCCCTGATACCTTTTCAGAAATTTCGAATTTTTCCCTTTCAGTGAAAATTTCAGTGAATAGCTCCTCGATGTTCATGTTATCCTGATACTTTTCAAAAATTTCGAATGTTTCACTTTCAGTGAAAATTTCAGTGAATAGCTCCTCGGTCTTCATGTTCCCCTGATACTTTTTCAAAAATTTAGAATGTTTCAATGTCTATACTTATACTTTTGCAGAGGGATATTTCGACTGATTATTATTGAAAAAAAAAAAAAAATTAATAATGCCGGGATCGAACCCGGGCTGTCGGCGTGCCAGTCAAGCACGTTGCCGTTAAGACAACGCACTTTATTATAAAATTATAATTTCATTAGGAGTATATATATTGCAAAAGTTTCGTTTTAAAAAATGTCAAATTTTTCAATTTCACTAGATATCTTCTGGATTTTCAAATATTCAGTTTTTAAACAATATTTCCATTGATTAGCGATTTACAAAAAAAAAATTGGAATTATTTAAATAAAAAAAAAAATGAATGACGCTGGTATCGAACCCAAGGGATCCGCGTGCCAGTCGAGCGCGTTGCCGATTAGGCAACGCGCTCATTACGAAAATTTAATTTCATTAGTGGTATATATTCAATATATTGAAAAATTTTTTTCATTTGAAATTCCACAAAATGCGGCTTTCCCCTTCCGCTCGTTTTACAGTTGGCTAAATTTCAGTTAAATAAATAAAATAAAAAGCATTCATTGATGGACACCCCAGCATTGCGTGTTGCGTCCTCCCTCTTTTGGGGTAGGACTTTGAGATGAGAGAAGTGGGTTGTAGGTGCATTATACAGAGGTCACTGTTTACGGATCTGCTTGTTACCGACTTCCAGCATTAAAATAAGGGCGCAATGCTCTTCGTGTTTGACAGAATCGATATTTATACACGAAACTCAATAAAATGAGGACAAAACATCAGTTTAAAGTTCGTCAGCTCATCATCATGTGATAGCATGGCTTTCTCATTGATGAATTAATTACGGTGATAAGGTCGTTATCACCTGTCCGTTATCCTTCTCCCATTGGTCTCTAATTGATACAGAACAATTATGACTCTGTACTTTGACATTCGCGTGCAGAACCCAGAGACAGCATCCATAAACACGATAGCAACTTGGCATAACAATTACCCATTGCTGGCAGTTGCTGCTTACTCTCAGGACCGAGGTGGTTTTGTAAATATCTACGATGATCAAGGTGAGCCTATTCCTGATGGAGAATCCTCGGGGCACTCTGTAGCCCAAGTGACAGCAGTCTCGTGGCACCCGGAGAAGCGATGGCTTGTGGCTGGCTGGGAGAGTGGAGAAATTCGAATTTGGCTAGGAGACACTGCCACTGGCCAATTCAATCTCACAGTGACTCCCCACAAGGATCCAATAAGTCTGTTGGAGTGGAGTCAACATGGAGGGAGACTGGTGTCAGCTGATACCAGGGGATCTATCGTCGGCTGGAAGATTGACACCAGAGGACAACTTTTCATCGTTTTCCACCACGAGCTCAACGAGAAATTTACCCAGATAACATTCAAAATATCACCACCAAAGGCTGGAGTAGATCTGAGTGATTTAGCAAGGGCTGCTGTAGCTGGAGATGAGAGGGCACTCGATCTCTTCAGCACGTGGAGACCCAGAACTGCAGCTCCAAGTGCCGTTAATGTTCAAAAGGATAATCTGACATTTTACATTGGGTCGTCGAGTGGAACGATTTACTATGTTGACAGCCAGGGCCAATGCATGGAGGTGCTCAATACTGGGGGATTGACTCTCCACTGCCTTCTTCATCATCCCACCAGGGATTCGGTTGTAATTATGACCGAGGGATTGACCATCGGCCATTTTCAGAGTGAATCCACAACTGGGAGACTCACAGAGCTGTCCAGGGTGAAGTTGAGTGGCAAGAGTGACTTCTCCAGGACTGGACCAGCCTTCTGCTGGGTTGGAGCCAACAGTCTAGCTATTCTTACGGGTGAGCTCAGTGTCAGATGCTGGGATCTGTTTACTGGAGATACTTATGTCCTTGCACCAGCTGACTCAACCACTGGCAATCTGGCAACACCTCAAGAGATTTACACAAGTTTATCATTCTGCATGAGCAACGAGACTCTCGCTGCTGGGACCAATCTTGGGGCCATCCACCTCTGGAGGAAGAAGAATGCCTCCATCACCGACGAGTACGGCTGGCCAACAGTTCCTAAATCCTGCTCAGTCCATGGAACAGTTAAACAACTCACTTGGGGTGGAAATCTCCTGAGAAATCCTCTGCTGGCTGTCAACTGTATCACCAACGTCTTCATCCTTCACCAGCAGCCCATGTGTGCTGTCTACAATGAAGGAACAAGCGCTAGTCAAATAGCTCCCATGCAGATACTCGTAGAAACCGAGAACAAGAATTTTATTCTCAAAACTGATCTCCAGGTCCAGGTGCTCGCCGTAAACAGGGACTTCGTGGCAGTCTCCTCGTGTCGACAGGTGGCCGTTTACAGGATAAATCGAGACGCCAAATTGAACTCAACTGTGGTGGGCTCCTTCAGTTGTGATAACGAGAAAATTCTCATTTATGAGAATACACTTGTTATTCTAACACCCACCGTCATCCAGCTGAGATCCATTGACGGTTCTCTCATCCAGAGTTTACCCACACTCCCCGAGGAGGGTGAGCCCATCACAATGGAGCTCACAGACCAATACTTGACCGTCGCCTCACTCAATGGAATCCTCAAGATCTGGGACATTGGAAAAAGAGAGGCAAAGCTGCACACCAGAGCAATGACCACGTACGAGGTCATAAATGACTTCGCTGAGATAATCGAGGCTCGTTGCAACTCCGATTGTCGATGTGTATCCATCACTGTAGCCATGTCCAACCTTCTCCCCAGCTCAATTCTCTACATCTGGGACATCGAAGGGGACCAAATCCACGAGTTCGATTTTGCTAAATTGAATGAGGCCCCTGACACCGAGGGAGCGACTGTGAAATCCAAGGGGAGGCTGCCAACGGCTCACTGCTGGGATACGAGTGACCCTAGGGTATTGATCTGCCGAGCGCAGAAAATAGAATCCAAGGAGACTAAAAACTCGAGCAAACCGAATTTCTCGAGTAATGATGATACGTCAGTTATTCTGGTCTCGATGTTTGCAACACCAGACCATGGTATAGCAGTTCAGGATATCCGTCCAGTGAAGGACGCAAGCACTCGTCTACTGGGGGTTCAATCACCAGATATAATTCTCCTGAGCCCAGAGATGGCTGCAGGCGAGGGGAGTAAAGTTACGAGATTATTAATGAGAGAGTTTGAAGAGTTGGGGGAATACGATGAGGCAACAAAAAGAGCAATAATGGATTTTAGTTTTCATATTAGTATGTCAAATATGGATGAGGCCTTCAAGTCGATAAAATCGATAAAGAATGAAGCGGTCTGGAAGAGTCTGGCGAAGATGTGCGTCAAGACGAAGCAATTGGACATGGCTGTACTCTGTCTGGGGCACATGAAGCACGTTAGGGGAGCCAGGGCCATCAGGGAGGCCATTAACGACAGCAGTTTAAAACTTGAAGCCAAGGTGGGCATTTTGGCAGTGGAGTTGGGGCTCTACGCTGACGCTGAGAAATTATTTCGAGAGGCCAATCGTCTCGACTTCCTCGGCAGTCTCCTAGAGGCCTCCAACAAATACCCTGAGGCCATCCTCCTCGCGACCAACGAAAATAAGATTCGAGAAAAATTGAGCTATTATAATTACGGGAGAGCCCTGGAGCAGGAGGGGAACATGGATAAGGCCATTGAGATGTATTCCAATGCTGATTGTCATCGATTTGAAGTCCCCAGGATGCTTCTTAATCGACCCAGGGAGCTCCAGGGATTTTTGGCCAACTCTGACGATCCGTGAGTTAATTCCCGCTATGAGTGGTTGTATTAAAAATTTGAATCAATCGACTTTTCAATAAAATGCCACGGGTAATTGCACCGTAATTCAATTAACTGAAATTGAATCCTAATTCAATGGAATATTTGACAGAAATTTCTATCCTGATAAAGCACCTGAGAAAAAAAAGGGGATTATATGCGACGTGAGAATGGGATGATTAATGAAGTCGGGAGATTGGAATGCAAATGTTGGAATTTTGTGAGACGTCAAATTTTACAACTTCTCAAATGAAAATTTATGTACTTGCAGGGTGATAAAAAATTGGCATGCTCAGTACGTCGAGTCAACAGGTGACATGGAGGCTGCACTGCGTCTGTATGAAACCGCTAAAGATACATTAGCGGTAACGCGACTACTCTGTTATCTTGGTCGTGAGGAGGAAGCCTGTGAGTTGGTGATGAAGACAAATAATGCTGCCTCAGCTTATCATCTAGCAGCGCATTATGAGTCTCTGAATGTTCTATCACAGGCCGTTCATTTCTACACGACTGCCAGAGCGTATACGAATGCAATTCGTATTTGCAAGGTGATTTTAAAAAATTCTATTCAGTTCGAATTCCTTTTCACGTTTTTACGATTTATTTCTATACCAATCCCGCTGTGTACTGCATTCACTTTGAGCCAAGGAAAAATGTTCCATTATGCTGTGGGAAAACATTTGATAAATAAATCCAACAAATTTTAATTAGAAAAATTGTCAAAAAATTGGCGTAGCGACTGGAAATCTTAATCGAGAGCCTCGCCGTAGAAGTCTAATGGTGTCGACTGCAATGTGAATAGATTCAATAAAAACTCGATAAAAATAAATGTTTTTTTACCCCGCTCACCACATGGGGCAAAATAATGAAATTCCATTGTATTCTGGCCTTTTGAAGTGCTATGTCGTCTCTATCCTTTATATTCTTTATTTTTTTTCTCTTTCTGGTTTAATAAATCCCCAGTTGTCGTTTTACAGGAGCACCATATGACCGAGGAACTGTGGCCCCTGGCAATGTTGGCGCCCCGACAGACTCAGATCGAAGTGGCCAAATATTTCGAGGAGAATGACCAACCAGATAAAGCCATATTACTCTATCACAAAGCACACCTACTTCCAAAAGCCCTTGATTTGGCTTTCAATACTCAACAATACAGTGCCCTTCAATCAATCACACTGGACATTAACGCAGAATCGGATCCAGGTCTCGTTAAAAAATGCGCTGGCTTTTTTTGTCAAAATCATCAGGTCGACAAAGCCGTCGATCTCTTAGCGACTGGTAAAAAATATACGGAGGCCTTGGATTTAATGGAGGAGCACAACATCAATTTGACAGAGGAGCTGGCGGAAAAAATGACGATAATGAAAGTTGAAAATGATCCGGAGCGCGAGGCCCTGAGAATATCAATTCTGGAGAGAATTGGCGAGATAGCCTTCGACCAGGGTAACTATCATCTGGCGACAAAGAAGTTTACACAGGCTGGCAACAAGTTGCGAGCTATGAAGGCTCTTCTGAAATCCGGTGACACTGAGAAAATATGTTTCTTCGCTCAAGTGTCACGTCACAGGGACATATACATAATGGCTGGGAATTACCTGCAGTCACTGGACTGGCAGAATCAGCCTGAGATTCTCAAGAACATAATAAACTTTTACTCGAAAGGAAAGGCAATGGATCTACTGGCTAATTTCTACGTGGCATGTGCCCAAGTGGAGATCGATGAGTTTCAGAATTATGAGAAAGCTCTGGATGCCCTGAATCAAGCAGCCAGGTGTCTGGCTAAGGTGACATCTCCCAGAGACCCCGAGATCCACAAACGTGCTGTTGATATTGTCAATACTCGGATGAGCACTATAAAACGTTATTTGGAGCTGAAAAAGTGCTTCGACAGAGGTGAAACCGAGTCTGGTATGAATCAGGTACGACAACTTCTGGATACATTTGGCGAGGGTCTCGAGCAGTCTGTTAGACGTGGAGATTTATTTGCTACGATAACACAGCACTACGCAGACAGTGGTAATACTGAGAAAGCTCGTGCCGCCATTGAGGAGTTGAAGCGACTGGAACCAGGAATTAATTTGAGTTATTACTACAATGTCAACTTGCTCGAGGCACTTGGGTACAGAATGAGTGTTCCACGGAGAGAAAGTTTGGATAAAGATGATGGGATTGAGGAACTTTTGGGAGAGTAATTTTGCACACCAGCGAGCACTAGAGTACTCCATCACTTTATACCGATTCCGTCCACTTTTGTGATTGTTTTTATGTTATCATTAAGATTATTATTCTTCGAGGACTAATTAGGATAAAGCTAGAAGTGTTACCACGTCACTGAAATGAACCACAAATATATGAAAAATGACAATCAACTTTTTTATTATTACAACTTGATTTTCTTACTCATTATCTTATTCTAAATACACTCCAGTCATGCTTCTTCATGGCTCATTTTTATGCATAAAAATTTCCATGTTGCCCCTTGAATATATTTCATATCCTTTTCAAATGTCAAGTTTAAAAGGTCATCCTTGTGAGAATAACAACAGGAAAGTTATGTCTATTTTTTCTACGACGTTATAGTTCAAGTGAAATTTCAGTAAAAAAAAATTGGTTAATGCCATGTATTGAGAGGGACAAACAAATTACAAGTTTACTTTGAGGATATTCGAGGGAGATATGAAAAATTTCGTGCATATAAACCAACTGGATTGTCCCTGGAAATAAAGGGATTCAAAAAATACACAGAACACTGCTAAAAACAGTTGTTCCTCAACGAAGTACATTTTCCCATCAGAATAATAGTACGAAATCTGAATAAATAAACTAAAGTACTACCGCTATCATTCAGCAAACGAATAATTATCATATGGTTAAAACAATAAACATGAGGAAAGTTGAAACATTTTGTTATTGAAAAGAAGTAACTCACAACATTTTCGCAGCTTTATGCCTGCGTCTTATTAAAACCTTTCAGCAGACAACTCCGGACATTTACTCATGAGGAGATATGAAGGACGATTTTGCCTCCACGAGGAAAAAAAAATTCAATGCGCCCCCAACTCCTCTTCCTTCCTCTCACTCATTCTCTTTTCCTCTTATTTCCGTCCTCTCCTTTCTTTTTCCGCAACTACCGAAAATTAATTCAGTAGCGAAGAGATAAAGAGTAACAAATCGATGTAAGTAACGGGCAAGTTTTCAACGAATATCTCTGAATCTACGAGAGATACTGAAATTTTTGTAACAACCTTTTTCGTAGCTCTCATTCCGCTCCAAAAAAAAGAAAAAAAAAACGCTGTAACACGAATCTCACTGTTTTTTTTATATTCTGAGATATTCCTCCAAAACTCGACTAGGAAACAATTTGATAAATTACCCTTGACGTCTTCGCTAATTAACGATTCATGGAGTTTGTTTCTTACAGGGTGACGCAGCCTCTGGTTCGGGCTCCTCATTTTTACGTTTCTTCCTGACGAGGTGTGAAATATCACTAGCAGGTTTAGCGATTTTGGGTGATTCTGAAGTGCCACTGGCTGAAGGACCATCCGAGCTCGTTCCAACTCCATTGGTACATCCACCAGCAACTTTGCTCTTAATTCCCTCGATAACAAGTCTGCAAGCTTCTTGCTTAAAGTCCTTCATATCCGCGATTTTATCCTGAATCTCAGGCAAAAGTTCCTTGAGCTCACTGATCTCTCCCTCAACCGTATAAAACGGATCATCACTCTTCGGTGATTCCTCAGCACTCTCGAGTTCCTTTATCCTTGCCTCGAGTAAATTCGTTGCTTCATTGAACTGCTCGATACTGGCATCAAAATCATTACCAAGTGAATGAGCCAAACCGAGCTGATAATGCAACTCAGCCATTGCTCTTGCTTCACGAGGCTCAACATTCTCAAGAATTTTCAACGCCTTCTCAAGATCAGACACAGCCACTTGCTGATTACCACTCTCCATAGCAACTTCACCGAGAAGCCTGTGCGCCTCAGCCAGCTGTTTGTATCCACTAGGTCCACGTTTGAAGAAAACCATTTTAGCAAGTTCAAGTACTTCCCAAGCAACTTGAAGATCGATTCCACGTCCCGGGTCTTCATCCTCCTCCTCTTTATTAACATCCTCACCCTCACCCTCTCCATTCTGAATAGTATTACCATTTTTCTCGATACCCTCTCCATTCTCCATTCTCGATCCATTACTACTACTTGGTAGGCTCTCGCCAGCATTCTCAGGCTTCTCCACCTTTTCCCCCTCAATCTTATTGTCATCAGTTTTACTAATTTCGCTGTCATTCTCAGATTTATTCTCACCCTCTTTTGAGGCTGACGCTCTTTCAGTAGCAACAGTCACCTCTTTATTCTGACCATCTTCCTCCTTCTCATCCTTCTCATCGACACCACTCAACTTTTCATCATCCACTTCATCGTCCTCATCGTCCTCCTCATCCTCCTCATCACCCCCAGGTACACCACCACCGAGTACCCCAGTCTCTTCTCTGGCTAATCCAAGCAATGCACGACCATAAAGTAGATACGGCTCACCGAGTTCATCACCGCAATCTCCGTGTTTCTGGGATAGCAATTCAAGTCCCTCGGCAAAGGCTGTTACCGCTGCTGTGTAATCACGTACGAGTAGATGACGTTTACCCTGTGATATTGCCGCTGCTGGGTCAGTGAAGGGGGCTTGCTCTGCAACATCAGCCATCTGCCAAATTCATTTAAAAAAAAAAACCAAAGTAAAAATCATTGCAAACACAAATCCACAAGACAACATAAAATTGACAATTTAAAGCTAGTCCCCAACCCACCACCCAATTATTACCGGAAATTGTAAAAATACACCAAGTAAATTGCTCAAGAGGGGAAAAAACGAGACAATATGAAAAGCGTGTTGGGAATTCCCTACGAGGAGTCTGTATACGTGCTTCTCCAATTTCAGAATCCTTCCCTCTCTCATGTCTCGAGAATATCTCATTGGCAAAGGACCCGCGGTGCAACAATCAGAAGTATACCATGAATTATTCAAACGCCTCTAAAACCACCGACTGAGACTTTTTTCTATCCCTCAACTCCCCTCTCCCTTTCCCCCCACCCATGTATATTTCTTATATTCCTCAAGTCTATTTACCCCAGGTCTCTCAGTCCCTTATTTTTCGTTATCTGTTGTCACAGAAGAGCACTTGATGCAGAAGAGACCGCTGGCAGCATCCGTATGTTGCCGGACTTGTGCAGTCCTCCTCGATCCCTCCCCAGGTACAATAAATAAAGGAAAAAAAAAAAAGTCAACATGATTTTCGCGTAGAAGATGTGTATGTGACTGCGCGGTGTTACCACGGTCGATTCCACAAATGCTACGGCAACAATGCGCAGGGTGAGCGCATAGTCGAGAGTCAGGCGCGTAGTAAAAGCCATCGTCAGGGTGGGAGTAGAAAGCTTGATGCTAGCTGGTGAGGAGGGGGTATTTGTGCCAACCCCTGGTGCGGTGGGGGATGAATTTTTGGTAGCGGTTGAAGTTGTGAGATACTGTGAGGACACGAGTGTGATAGGGCAAGTGTTCAGTGGGCGCCTGGGCACCGCCGGAGATGGAGCCGTCTCGTGTACCCAGGGGTCCGGCGCCTCGCCTCCTTTTTCTCATCGCCACGCTTTCTCTCTCATTTGCAGGTAAACACACCGCCATTCATTTAATCGTATGAAAAAAACCAATCCGAATCTCTACGTGTATTCTATCAAAATCTATGAAATTAATCATCTCGGAATAGTGGAGTTTTTCAAATCGAGGGAATTCTACTCGGGGACATGTGTGTTCCAGTTCATGTGGGAATTTTATTTGCTCTACTTTTTTATTTGTCTGTGGCTCGATGAGACTCGATGCAATTGGTTTTCGATCACTAAAAGCATCGCCGATGTGAGATAGATAAAGAAACGAGGTGGACTGGGTTTCAGTCTGATGCTGACACGTCGATTTATTATCCTTAAATCTCAGTCGGATGTTGGTGGTTTCTTGATTCTTATCTTCACCAGCGGTAAATTCATCGTTATTACCGCGTGGAGCTAGATGACTGAGTTTCCGCGTCTTGTTCCTCGGATTTTTACTCAGACTCGATTAATTGTGATGTGACATTAATTCAGTTTGATTATAATTTCGCTATTTTTGTTTTTTTTTTCCAGCAACTTGTCTCCTGTGCAGTGCGATAATGTCAGATCACTGGGAGGAGATTGGATGGGACAAGCAGGACTTGAACAAAGCCAATGCCAGCCCCACGTGGTACTTGGATGGCCAGGTCGCGATGCTGGAGCCAATGGTGGATCATACCAATCGTTACATCACTGGACGACCAATTTTCCTCGTACCCATGCACGGTGGCATCTGGACAATGTGCGTTTCTCTATCTGGTGAGTTGCACCCCTTAATTACCCAGTGATTGCCGTTATTAATGAGACTTAGATAGACAGAAGTAGAGGATACGATAAGTAATGAAAGAATTGCACTGAGTATGATCATTGGAATCGAAGAGATCCCGGTTGGAGGAGGGAGAATAGTCTGGCATGAAACTGACATTTAATTTATATCATTTATTCGTTTTTCCCTTTCTCCATTTCATTCCCCCCGCTTTGGAGTCTAAAGGGTCTCGGGGTTAAGGGGGTTGAGGCTGCAGAGGGCTGGAATCCTCCAATCTGGCACAATGCCAGTTGGTTGGCCAATTTTCAAAGGAGCCGTCTGGAAAAACGTTTGCAACTAGTGAACCGTGACGCAGAAAAGGGGAAAGCGTATTTTGCTGAATGAATTTATATTACTGATACCCCTACAATACACATTCGACTGTCTTTCTGTGCGACTAACCGAGTTGTTCACTTGACAGAATTTTTCTTATTACTAGGTACTCGACTCCTCTATTTCTGCTATTTCGTGCGAGTATTACTGAGTATGTGGCACCTTGACTCCACTCGTACTATCGACCCACTCCGGGGGAGACTTAAGGGGCATCCTCGATTGCCATCTAAATATCAAAAAAATATCCACTGAGAATATTGCGTGACGCTGCTATTCACTTGGTTTTATCTCTACCCTCAAAGCTCTCTCAAACAATTCTCTACCTGATGTTTTATCCCCTCTGGAGCAAATCATCTAAGGTTAAATGCCCCCGGAAACATCTCTCGAGACACTTCAAAAAGCCCTCTCCATCGTCAATTTTCCTCTTCATCCTCGACAACTTAATAGCATCACATCCAAACGGAACGGCATTCAAACCCCACTAGCTGAAGTATAATTTTCCACCCTTTGATGTCTGACTAATGAGCTTTATCACTGTTAATACATTTCACCGCTTTGTAAAAGTGTCAACGAAAAAAATGTAGTTAATCCGACTGTCGAACGATACTTGAGAATTTTTGAAAAAAGAAATTTTTTTCATCGATTTTCAAAAAAAATGGATTTTCATCGATTTTCGAAAAAAAATTATTTTCATCTCTCAATTGAATTCAATTCTTCTTTGGACCAATCGAGAGATCCGCTACTCAGAACTCCCGAGTTTTCCCGAGATTTCTCACGAAAAAATTGATTTTCGATTTTCGAAAAAAATTCATTTTCATGGATTTTCGAAAAAAAATTATTTTTATCTCTCAATTGAACTCAATATTTTTTTGGACTGATAGAAAAGTCCGCTACTCATAACTCATGGAATGGAGGAATCATTAGCTGAACCGAGTGCTTGTTAAGGATTAAGTATTTGCGGGATATCCCATTCTACTTTTCACTTCGCCACTCGATTCCCGCTGTGAAAAATTCTCTGCTCATTCTCGCTTTCAAACTATTCTACCCCTCTAACTAAAACCTCATTAGGGAACGAATCCCGTATTTATTTCCAGGCGCTAATTGGAAGAATCTGCACGCAAATACTGAGTGCATCTATTTCTAACGCGATACCTTCATTTTTTTATCGCATATAAAAAAATGTACGTGCAGTGAGCAAAGGGTGGGCTTTCTCGTTACCCTTAGGTAATTCGTTCGTTCTGCTTTGATGTAAGATATTGTGCTATTTCATTCACATGCTCACTTGACTATTGTGTATACGCGAAAAAAAATTAATATTCCGAGATGAAGAGGATAACGACTTGGGAGACTCACAGAGTGATGAAGTGAATTTTCCCTCTATCAGGGAAAGGGGTTAAAGCAGCTCTTCCTGATTGACCTCATGCCAAAGTGCAATAAATTATCGATCCTCCGTGAAAGAATTGATGGGTACACAAGGTACTCATAGTGAGGCAAGAGACTCGATGAAGATAAATCAACTTGTCCTTTATTTACTTTTTCATTGCTTTTATCTTTGTCTTTGTTGTTGAAGCTATTCAGGATCTCGAGTGTTGGCGAAATGGGAAGAGAAAGTTGAGGGCTTTCATGAAATGGAGGGAAAAGAGGGTCCATGTTTTTCTTTTAATAATGCGGTAGGGCAAATGAAATTCATTTCTGTAATTATTTTTTTTACTAGATGTATTAAACGCTGGGGTGAGTTTTACGGCTAGAAATATATTGCGGTGAATTTGATGCCGCGGCAGGAGATTTAAACCGTAAAAAATATTGACCATGGATTTAATCCGAAAATTTGTATTCCAGGGAAGGGTTAATGGTAGATTTTTTTTCCGTGGGTGGACATAAAACTTTGAGTGGATAGAAACAATTTATCACGTTCTAGCAAGTTTTGCAATTAAATTTGTCAAATAGATTGTGACGTGGATGTCACCAATTTCGTCAACGTACACAAAGAGATATTAACAAACGGGATTAAGCATTAATTGAATAGAGAATTGTACATCGACGGTGCAATGTAAACAGATAGAATATATTTTGACATGTTAATTCAATAATTGCAATGAGTTTGAGGTTCATGCGATGTGTTGTATAGTTGAGGGGTACCTAATCGTGTAAAAGAGCTCGGGGTTGAGAGGAAAGTGTCTGAATTTTACTCTAACTCCCTCGTCGGATACGAAAAACGTCGGATTACCGTGAGTAACCCCTGCTAGGATTTTCATGGATAACCACGGAGTGGAGTAAAACTCCTTCACATCACTTCTCTCCTAAAACCGTCCTCCAACGTAAGTCCATAAAACTCTGTTTCACATCCATATCTTTCGTAATTTTTTCTCTCCATGAGAAACAATAAATTACTAATCACGACGACTATTAAGAGAAATATTGTGAATTCGTTAGCAAAATAAAGTGCGAAGTAATTGATCAATCGGGTTGATAAATTATTTCACTTGATTTGGTGGGAGTGAAATGCTGATTGATCCAAGCGAAATCAATTCGAGTCGATGAATTTATTATGCAAATATTTAAAAAATGAGTGGAGAATAGAAAATGAAGAAATAATTCAATTTTCCTTTTCTCAACCTTAGGATCGATGTTATCTCCCCCACTGGTATTCCTCCATTGGCTAATTCATGAGTTTATTATTAGTCCTGATTTAGCCTTGAGGCCAAGGACTTCACATTGAAAATATCGAGAAGAGCGTTAAATGCTGAAAAATTGAGGGCATCGACCATCTCACAAATCTGACTATTACGATATCGTTATTTTATATTTCAGATGAGGACATTCGTCTGTTGAGTCAAGTGGGTTTCCCTCAGGAACGTTGCATAAATTATCTGACACCCGACGAGGCACACGAGGAGATTCGTGCCGCCTGGCAGAGCAGTGAGTTCTCAACAATTTACCTCTCATTTCTGTCCAATTAAATCCCATTTCTCCCTTATTCTTTATTTAACCACAACATCATTTTTGCAACATGAAGCGACAAAATTTCAATTACATAAAATCTAATAACCGATATATTCTCAAAATTTTTTTACACGGTTATTCCATTTATGGTGGATTAACGGGTAGAAGATGGCAGTGGGGTAAAAAGTGCTAAAGGTTTTCCGGTGTGAGGGTCGTAGCTAAAAGCAATCGCACTGCCTTCTAAAAAATAGAGGTGTAAAAATAAAAAGTTTCAGGGAAAAGAGGGAGAAATGGAAAGAACGCCTCTTTATCACTGATGCCTCGAGGCTCGTTTAGTCGAGATTCCGACTGCCCGTTGACTATTATCATTCGCCATTTCAGACTCTTTCCGCAATCATGAAAAAACTTAAAAGGGTTTTCAATCTACTTTAGCATTTTATTACTTTTAATTCTTCCATTTCAACATTTTTTTTTTCTTTTTTCCTCCGCTATTTTCAATGGGGGAGAATTTTTATTGAATAGAAAATGCACTTTTGCTGACGTTTCACTCATTAAAATGAGGCCAATGCGCTCTATTGTAAATCACAGTGGATATGTACTTGTGTATCCGGACTTATGTACATCATTTTATGCACGTCATAAAAAACAATTCATATGGCTTTTCATCCGCCCACGCCGAGGGAATTAACTTGCACGCCAATTATAAATAGTTCATCAAATAAGCAAGTGGAAATTATTTTTTGTTTGCTTCCAATCTTTGTGGAATAGCAATGGGGCAAGGAAATGAGAGATCTGCAGACCTGTGATTATTCATTGATGAAAAGAATAAAACAATATCGGGAGGGAGAGAATAAAGGGGGAAAAGGGTTATATTGAAAGGGTACTCAACCAATCAGACGTATTACCACGAGCCGATCAATAATTCCAGAATTCGCGGGATTGATTTCAATTGTCTGTAGTGGATGATGCCAATCCGGTCCATTTGAATGGAGCACAACAAGAGAATGGCACCGGGATTTCAGTTACTTCCATTTTTATTTTTTTATTTTTTATTGCTCTCTGTACACAGGAATGCAAAATCTGAGTATTTCCTGCTCTATGGTTTGCCTCATCGTCCTCGGGAGTGCAGTTCTCGTGGGATTTTTTGGCCTCTGCAGGCATCAGATATCAGCGGTTCTTGTGACGGGTGTCATGTATCTTCTAGCAGGTGAATATCATTTCATTTTGTATGGGGGTGTGTGGGGGGAATCTGGGCTAATGAGCGCGAATATTGCTAAGGGGTTTTCGTGCTGTTAATTGTAAATCAGAGTGTGTTTTATTCACTCATTTTTCCGGGGGAAGAATTTTTTCAAGGATGCAACTCGGGGTTTATACTTTAAATTAAATTACTTTTAAAAAAGTCAAATCTTGATGTTAATGCTAAAACGTATCATTGGAAAAATATGAAAACCAATCAATTATAGTCTGAAAGAACTCTCGAAAATGGAATGTTCGATGGAATATTTATTTTATGTCGATTGGTATATTTTGTGGCTCTCATCCTGCGTATAAATGTTCGACGATGCATTGAATTTCTCTCCTGCAATGAATGGACGGTTTTTGTGGAGATTCAAATATTGGAACACAATTCCGATAAATTTATGAGTTATGAATGCGGATTCAACTGTCACGTACATGTCAAACTTCTTTCTATCGTGTCAGAAATTCATACTATAGAAAATTAATGATTTCATAATCATTGAAAGCGCCATTCATTCAAATTAGTTTTGTATTGGTTGATTGAATTCATTCCAACTAAATTAATTGAATCGATTGGTAACGACTGACGATTCAAAGGGAGGTATGCGTGTACTGATGGAATTTTGCACCCGCCAAAGGGAATATTTTCCTGGAAATTTACGTTAAATACTCAACTACAATTCACAACCTATTACAGAATAGTATTCCATGATTTCCCCAGATCACCTCAAATCACCAAACAGTCCGAATAATTTCGTAGGGATTTTTTATAAAGATTTTTCAATACAATACGAACAATATGAACGTTAATGTAGCTCAAAATTGAATAATCATCTGACATGAACTGATTTTTTGTAGCGACCTTTGCCCTATTCACACTGACGATAATCCACTTTAAGAGGGCACAAGACCGTAATGCCAAGATTATCGAGGGTCCCGAGGATGGAGTTATTGGTGGTCCGGTACCAAGAAATCTGCTCACAGCTCGTCGCTTTACAACCTCATGGAGCATGGATTTTGGATGGGGTGGTGTGACACTGTGTGCCCTAGCCTCAGTCGCCTGGATATTGCTCAGTAAAATCATGAGATTCAGTCCAATAGCAGCTATGATAGCGTAGCAGCGGGATGCCTTCGAGGTCTAATAGGCGAGCAACTAATCAGGAAAAAGGAGAGAGTGTGAACGGCCAAAATCAATGGGAATGCTCGACCGAGTGAGAATCAGGGGAGATAAATCCAACGAGCGAATTAAAAAACCTAGGCTATTATTTTTCATTCCTTTATTTCAGAGAAGATTCGGAGATTCGTGGCAAGATGGTAGATGGCTGGATGCAGTGGCAAATTATTCGGAAAGTTAACGTTTAAACCTCGAGGGCAATGCCAATTAAAACTCATTATTAAGTCGAGTGAGAGTTTAAGGATAAAAAAAAAATCAATTAGTCAGTTTTGCTTGGCTCAAGTACTGCACCGACTTTTGTACTGTCTTGGAGGATCGAGGGGAGATGGGGATATTGGTTGAAGAAGCAGAAAATGCAGAGGTGAGGAAAGTTTAAACCGTCCGGAATGACTGAAGAATGTGAGTCCGATCGATCCGGTGTGACAAATAATTCCAAGTGCCGCGCGCCACCCGCCACTTGCTTCCTCATCTATGGGAGGACAATATATATGTACTACCTGTTTCGTCCTCAGCTTCGCTCGTCGATTCCTCACCCTCTTCCTGAGGGGAGGCACAGAGAGAACCCAGTGAGACTGCTACCAGTCACATTCACTCGAGAAATCATTAATTAACTACCAACCTTTCTCAGTAAGCCTGGCAGAGACTGCGTTTTTTTCAGCTTTCATTTGGGTTCGAACTTTTCAAGAATTTTCCACCAGTTAATTATACACGCTCGAATAATAAGAATGAATTTAGGATTGAGTACCAGACCTCTGGAGGAATTATTCCGGTGAATTTTTATTACACGGTGTTATTTGAATTCCACATCGACGTAGCTCTGCCTTCCGTCCGGGCTACACTTTTTATTTTCTATAGTATTCATAAGAGCTGAAGTTAACTAGAAATGAAATATCAATAAAATAAAAAAATTGAAAATTGAATTGAAAAACAATTGGTAGTGTCCAATGATTTTTTAAGTGGACGCAAGGCTAGAGCTACTTTAATCGTGAAAGGTATTTCAATAATTAGAATTATGAGTTGAATAGTGAATTAATTGGCGCAATAAATACCGGCATTGTATTTCAATGGCGGAAAAATTAACTGTCGATATCAAGGACGCCCGATGAAAAATTAATACTCATTTCTCCGGATGATTGAATTGTTTTTCTACTCGACCGAAATTTTTATTATTATATTTAGAACGTGAAATCCAAGAGATAATCAAGATAATGAATTCGAGCCAGAGATAAACAAATGATGGAATTTTAAGTGTATTACTAAATGATAAACAGCTCGCCATGCCGGATTAGGCTTTTGCTAACAACAATACCTGCTAAAAATTTTTGTAATAAAATAAATGAGCAGACGAATGCGATTAATTGATGTACTATCGACTACAATAATAAACGCAAAGACTTTTTCGTGCTCGTTATTATTTCATGTGCCGTTATTCCCTCGTATTAACAGCGTCGGCGTTCTGTGTTTTCGAGAAAATATTTGCGAGGTTATGTCAGCCTCTCGATCATTGTTTTACGACACCCATCCACTATCTGAGAGACATGCATTGGATTTTCGATGAAACGAGGATGGAACACTGAGTCTCATGTTTTCCAGCTGAAATTTCGTATCCATCGATCATAAACAGAGGCTCACAAGGGCAAACAATTGTGTCCCTGAGTATGAATTTATGGGAACAAGCGGAGGTGAATTCACCCGACTTGATGCACGAGAGAAAATTTAATGATTCTCGATATTTGGAAATACCAGTGAAACATAAAAGTTTTCTTTGGTATATTTATCCACTGGGGAATACATGCGGAGATGAAGAGTAGATATCAACGTACCTTCAACGGTTCCCTCCAAAAAATCACACGTCTGTTATTTCTCGATGTTATCTCTGGACGCAGTCCAATCTCTTTGTCCTTCCCGAGGATCTGGCCACTGGTCGATATTTTTTCGATGATTGGCAATGTGAAGTTATGATTAAACAGCTGAATAATAAGTGAGCTTATTTTTCGGTGTGAGCACTATCGCAAAATGGACCGTTAATCGAAAAACTGCAGCTTTGGTGTCGAGCGTGCCGCCACACGTTTCACACATCACAGGGACAAAAATCTGGGTTAGCGCATGCGCCAACGGCTCTCTGCCATATTGACTAAAACCGCGCGCTCACTTTAACCGGAACACATTTGAAATTTCAATTTCCTTCCGGACTGTTTGGATAGGGGATCGCAAATTTTCAAGCTTTATTTGATGAGAATTTCTACTGGACGTTCATTTTATTAATTTATAAATTCTCGAAGCTTTTGCACATATTTGATCATGTGAGCATTCAGATGGACTCTCATTTATAGGATAAAGATATAGCGTATGTGGAATCCGTTTATGTTATAGGTATTTTTATCTCGATTTCATTTGGAAATAAATTAACATTTTAGAGACGAGTTTTTTAAGGTCTCTGAAAAAATTCAAGCGTCAGTAGTGGGAACATTTCAATTTACCGGGCGGGAAAATCGAGAACGATTAAATTAAATTTTCATTGCTAGTACTGAAATGTTCTCCCAAAAAAGGCTTTTTACGAATTAAATTGTTAAAAACAACTGGTGAATTGTGACTATTCTTATTTTGTGAATTCTTGAAAATGTTTGAATTCATGGCAGATTTTATCTAGTCGTGAAAATAGTTTATACCTCGTCCAAATGACCAATAAAATGTTCTAACGCTCTGTTTTCGAAGTTGTATTACCTCTCGAAGGAGTAATAAAATATTTTCAGAGAAGTTGAGAATAAAACACGGTGGAGTAGAAAAGGAAGGGCCCATCTCTTTGAAGATGAAAGGTATTTGAAACTCCGCGGGTCTGAGTATCTCAGCACTTCTTCGCCAAGTATTTATCCATTTTTTTCTTTCTCATTTGTATGAACTAGATTCGTTAAACTTTTAACACGTCTCGCCATATTCTTCGAGTTGAAAGTTACTCCATTTACCAATTCATGCAATACCCCTTTCCCAGTTAGTCCATCGTTTTTCTCGTGATTTTGCATATTTCCAATTTCATCAACCCCTCTCGCCCTCTTACGATGAATGTATTCCACCCAGGCATCCATAAAGCTCGCAAAAACGTCACACCAGTGAAGAAGTTGTTCCACTGAAAGGAAAAACGATGAAAATGTCAGACAAGAAAAAATGCCTTAGATGTTCCTATCGACCAACAGTTTGATTGAAGAGTTTCTGATGTACATGTTGATTTTTTTCTTTCCTTACCAAATAAAATGAGAGTGACAAAAGCAAAGGTTGTGGCCGGAACGAAAACGTAGGGTATCTGATTGTACGTCCATCTGAGGAGAGTAGGTGCCTCGTAAAAGAAAATTCCCGTCAGTGTATTGAACATCCAGGGTAAGTAAAGAAATGGCATTCCGTACTTTTCACCGATTGTCAATAAAAATGTTGATACCATCGCTGTTACGAATCTACCCATTGTCATTTTTATTATAACATCTGAAAAGGCCAATAATTTTTCACTGAATTCCACTTGGAAATTTCAATAGAAAACCCTCGCGGTTTTTCTAATAATTTTCCATGACATTTTGCAAATATCTTTGAAGTTATTTCTAATTAATTTGTCAGAGCGCTTCCTCTCAAAGATATTGACGAGATAATTAGTGCCAGTGAATTTGTGTCTATAATATAGTTAGAGAAGTGCAATTACTGTAAGACCGTCGAAATATGGCGCCGAAAGCAGTGGCCTTGGTCACCGAATGTCCAAGGGGCGATCGTGCTCCAACTTCCAAGGTGATTGAACTCAAACAAGAAACCACAAGACACATAACTCGCAAGTACCATGTTCTCGTCTGTAAAATTAATCCCAACTTTGAAGGGGGTTATAATCAATCAATAAACCCACTCCGATGCCACCCAGCTCACCTCCGCGACTGCTCTCCCCTGAAAGCCATAATTCACCAATACCGAATTGTTAATTCCATCATTCTTCCTCGTACCATCCAACTGATTCATCCTGACGCCTTGACAAATGAGACTTGGAATTTTTCAAATTTATCTCACCACTGGTGACAGCCATGATCCCTCAGAAATTCGTGAAATAAAGGAAGATCACGCTAACATATACAATCGAGACTAATTTTTCAATCCCAACGTGAGATATTAGTCACTGGTATGAATTTTCGATTTGCCGATGAAATAGACAAAAGACCTGGAGCCAATTGTGCACGGTGAAAATAGCTAAAAGTATGCCATCGAGCTTGATGTGTAATCCATCCAAGATGAGACGTATTAAAAAAACTCCAATCTCAACGGCAATAACGCACAGCTGCATAAGAAGCCATGGTGTATGAAGCATTGGATATCCCTGCCTTCCGAATATACAAGGGAAAAAACCTTTTAATGAATTTTAAACATAAATCATTCAACGAGATTATCCGATACTTACCGTCATAGCCCCCAGCATTATGAGTGTGTAATGCTCAATACCCAGTATTGAAGTCATGAGCTTCAGATCTCGTTCGACATTTGCTGGGACTTTTATCAAAAATTCATTACTTGCTGCATTTTATTCCACTCAAAAAAAAAAGCTTACCAACATCTGTGCTTCTGCGTCGCGTCATAAACCTTCCAGGGAGTTGATAATTCATCATTCGGATAATGTCCAGTACCGTAATCACCTGAAAGCCGAGCATAGGAAATTCTCATGATTTTCTAATGAAATCGATGGAAGAATAGTCAGGAGCATTATGACGATGCACTAACGGTTCCTATGAGTCCTAGGAGGATTACACACAGGTGACTGCCCATACTCCAGTGCTCGCATAATGTGCAAAGTATTCGGCCAACTCGCTGTGAGAATAACAGCCTTCAATTAGAAACTTATCTATTGGTTTAAATATTCATTGAAATAAAAGATGATGATGCTTTCTTACTCACAGAATAAATTTTATTTTAATATTTTGAGGATGTGGCTCTCCTAGCCAGAATTATCGGTTTTTCCGTTTTCTAATAAATTATTGATACGATTGGCGCGATTGCGCAATTTATTATTATTTAATATTATTCAAAATGACACGATTGCACTGCGTTTTTCCTAAACCTTTCCAAAATTCATAAAACTTTTAAAAAAACACAGGAAAATTACCGCGCGCTAATAAAACTTCATGTGTGTAAAATGATATTTTTTTTCGGATTAATCCGATAAAAAAATCGCCGGAAAAGTAAAAAAAAAAATCGGTAATTTTGGCTGAAAGGGGGCAGAGGGGGGGCAAAGGGGGCGAATGTTCTTCAAGCTATAAACAATCGCGCTGTTTGAAAAATTGAGATTGAGACAGAGACTTTCAACGAATTCAAAAAAATTGAGTATTTCGATAGGATTTTCATAATTCTACTTAACACTGGAATTATTAAAATGCCCGATGCATGTAGAAATAATTGAAAGTAACGGAAGTGGACGTTTAATCGATAGCCATTCTACCTCGAGTTGCAGTGAAATTCAGAGGGATGGACTCATACAGAGAGCGGGAATTTAACCAGCGGGCACATCCTGTCAAATTACGATTAAATTACAGGGGGTTAATCAAGTAATAGTGATTTCCAAAGAGTTGTCAGCCTACGCACAGGTTCGTCCGACAATCTTTAATTCTCTTTACTATTCCCAAGTCCATCCCTCATTCTTCATTAGTGAAAAATACAATTTTTAATAATTTTAGCAATTTTATCCAGTGCCCTCAACTCACCGATTTTTTATTCTTCTCGAAAATACCGATGAAACGACAGATTTCACATTTTCTAGAAACTCTCATTATTCTTAATATTCCGTGGGTTTAGTGGAATTATTAATGGCATCTAGTTTATGTTGCATTTACTGAATTTAGCCGCGAACGGATGATACAGATATGTTTGTCTGTTTTAAAGGTTGGTTCTGGAAATTAATCTCGCAGGAAAATTGAATTATTGAATATTATATTGGAGATATTTCAAAGCGGATAGGATTGGGGAGATGAGCGACGGGATAAGAGAAAGAGATTAAATTGTCATTGGTTTTCTGCACTCGAGAGATATTAATACCAATGGAGGCTATCTCACGAATTTTCAAGGGATTCACTCATCATTAACTTCTTCAAAATTGATTATCCTGCAATTGCTGATTTTTTTTTAGCACAATTGCAGATTAAATAGTGCATTCACCCGGGGAATTGATCCACAGAATAATCTAATCTACAGAATTCCCATAAAATTCCATGTCATTGGGAAAATTCATGAAATGAGCGATCAAATCGATGAGACTGGTTTCAATGAAGGACGTGTTAAGAAAGTTAAAGCAGAAGGCCGAAGAGCGTTGGTATGTCTTGATAATAAAAAAAATTAAACTCAATAAGCTCCTCCCGAGAATTCATCGAGTTTCCATCTTGACCAATAAATAATCCGTTATTAATTTTATTTTCTCTTCTGTTGAAAATGAAAACAGACGACGGATTGTAACGAGTGGGGAAAATCGGAAAAAAGAGAATTGAAAAAAAATCCTGAGCTTGACGGAATGAGTGGAAATGTCAAAGTACGCTCCAATGAAGTTTATCACACGATTCAGGGAATATTGTTGGCTTTTACAATTCTGGCACTGAGTTATCACGGTATGCGTTACGGACCCATTGAATATAGTCTGTTGGAAAATGGTCAGAGTGTTCAGGGGCTGGTACCACCACGAAAAGCAGTGGTTACCCTCAGTCTCGGATATTCGTTCATGTACTCTATGATTTCCTCTCTGGGTGCATTTATGCTTGTTTATTCTCTAGTATCGGTGAGTAAACTTCATCAGACTTCATCGTTGTCTGCTAAATGTGACAGGTAGTTCGACGGTGGCAGGGAGTAAGGATATTACATATAAATGCATTAAAATATTTTGTTTGCAGATGAAACCGTATTGGAGTCTACCCACCATTGTTCTATGCATTTCTGAAGTAGTGTGGGAAGTTGGCGATGCTATTGTAGCTGTTTGGCTCTTGTTTGCACGGCTCAGATTTACGACTGCTCTCACATACACCGCTGGTGCATCACTCGTTATTTGTACGTTGTCATATTGTGAACATTTTCTATATATATATATTAATTAATTAAAACTTTGGGATTTCAGTAGCATTATTGAAATGGGATTATTCATCTACAAAATTTTTCCTCGGGCAAAAACAGAAATTACAGCGCTCGGATATTTTCAAAACTTGGAATTTTGTGGAGAGGAAAAAATAAAAAATATAGTTATTGCTCAGGGGTTTTTATGAAAGAGGAGGTATTTTGTTTTTTCATATTTTTCATTCGGAATTGTCGACTCGTCAGTTTTGCAGGATTGTTGGGAAAATTTCGTGAGTGGTTTGTGATATTCATAGGACCAGGTGAATGATTTGAATATTTTTCGGTGAAAAAAAATGAATCGGAATTTAATTTCCATATCTGTTGGAATTTCGTCGGGTTCCATTGCGAAGAGGGGGATATCGTGTTATTTCCAATCGATCCAAATTTAAAATGGTGCTTAATTAATGGGGAAAATTTGATGAGTGACAGCGGCGTATCCATTCATTCTCTGAATCGTAACGCCAAAGCGAGATTACATTTCCTCGATCACTGCAAATTAATTCGTCATTGGAAATATGAAAGCAATGTTCCTGCGGGACATTCTGCATTGTTGCGAATTGTCATTCGTAATTAATTAATTAAGGGGTGAAAGTTAATACGTCTATATCTGAGTTCATAAAAATCATTCAAGTGACAAATTTTATTTTAATGCAGTTTAAAATTCCGTAGCAAAAATAATTCTTATTGTTATCAGAATGGACTATTTCGTTTACACTTTATTAATTAATTGTTTCAGTGGGAGAACTCTGGTGCTGGCTCGGAGTAGTTCGTCTCTATGAACTGAGATCTTTCCAATAAATCTGGAAGACATCAATTCTGGATATTCAATGCTGCAATCACATTCGACAAATAAAATTTCGAGTCTAAATTGGGAATGGCAGTTTTATCTCGAGGTAGTGGTAACGTTCATCTTCGATCTGTGAACATCCGCCGGGAATATCACAGGGCATGTAAAACGATGAGATATATTTCGAGATAGATTCGAGAGGATTTCCACGGTGATGCATTTCTCTGGTCTAAAAAATTCAGTGAATACGATACAATAATCCATGAATAGCCTGCATACCCATCATACAAAGGAATTCAAGTGTCACTCACTCAGCGCAGAACGTCTTATAGGATTCATCTACGATCTTACGTTCATCGTGAGATCCATCAGCTAATTTTTTTATAATTGCCTCGAAAAAAGCGTGACAAGGGACTGGCGACACTTGGAGACTTCCATCCGAGCTAATTGCGGCGCTCTTCAATGGCTTGCACAATTCATTCGATCTGCAAATGTCATCCACACCGGAGATGAACGATAAGAATAGAAATATTTGAATATGGTTTTTGTCGTTCATTCTATTAGACATTTGACTGTAAAAATTCAATGCGTTTGGATTTTTCTATTTGAAAGAAATTCAACAAAAATTATGGTTTCAATAAATTCAACTTTTTCTGAAGAATTTTTTAAAGGAATTGTAAAATTTTAAAGGAATTTTCGAAGGGTTTTTTTCTATTCAACTTTTAATTGGTGCGCGTTTGAATGGCCGAGTTAAGTAGATTACTAACTTGCAAAGATAATCCTTTAAATATTTTATGCGATTAACTTGCAGTGGATTCAGTGCAATTCCAGCATAATTCCACAGTAACTGAGATTTCACTGCAATCTCCAACAATCTTTCATCGAACTTTTCATACACTTTTCCGAGAATGGATTTTTTGAAAAGGGTTGAAGCGACAATATCGATGTTGCGTATATTCGCATATCTCTCTGTAAGTGCACTCACTGCGTCTTCTATGGCACTGAAATTCGGCATGAGTGAAGTATTGACAGATGGGTTCGGAGTCTGGGATGTACGTCGTTGAAGATTCACCATATATACCTGTGGACAGCGGTGCATATAAAAAATACTCCAACCCAGACATAAAAATCGAAAAACCCCACAAAACAGGAAGCTAATTTCAATATCAAACGGATTTTATCTAATCTCACGGATGACGATGAATGAAGGTAAAAAAATTAGTCGGAGTGCCCCTCGAAATAATAATAATACTAAACGCGGAACAATAATATGACACATTCAAATAAATCTTCCCTTGGAATGCGAAAAAAATCCTAATCGTAACTTTGAATTAATTTTCGAGGGCTGTACAAAAAGAAAATGTCACCCCATATACAAAATCAATGAAAATTGAAACACAAATATTATGATAAATACATTGAGGTCAGGAAATTGGCGTGCTGATGATTCAATAGCACAGAGTTCATCCTGTGTCCAGGCGTGACTGGCATGCTTGATGCAATAAACATTCGGGTATTCCTCAATCCCAACATTTCGTGATATCCTACAGTACCGGAAGTAAAACATCACTGTGAGAGTGGAAAATATTGATTTAAAAAAAAAAGGGTCAGACGATACCATACCGACACCTTGGATTTCTATCCCCTGCAAAGAGAATGATGGTGACAAATGTGAGAGCTATGAAAACAGCAGATACTATGCAGACTCTCATGAAAATACTGAACAGGTGGGCTTGCCATTCTGCCAAGTGCATTGCAACGCCCCTCATAATAACTGGTTTCAATGCTGAATGATAATGTTTATATTCCATATAATGGTCACCATCATCATTGATCATCAGTGGTTGAATTTCCTCGTCACTACCTGTAACACGAATTTATATATCCCGCATCCCCCTTCACTAATGAATATTAACTTTACCCCGTGTCTTCGCCATCACGATGAATTAATTGAACTGACATTTTGTATCACAGAGTGGGCCATTTCACGGAGGATATTAAACCAGTCAGCAGAATTTCACAATCAGTTTCACTCAATGGCGATTGCTTTGTCTCTTTATAAATCCCGTGCGAATGACACAAATTCCCGGTAAATCAATTACTTGCATTAATGCAACGAAGTCAGCAGCGGGTGCCACTGATTTTAATTTCAGCCCAAACACCGTGAAAATGTTACAAATATTGACACAATCTATCGTTGTTTATTTAAAAATATACAGAGATCATTATTGGCTTTACGTATCGCATATCTCATTACGTTTCACAAAGTGGGAATTTTAATTGACAAATAGGTGGAATAAATACGAGTTCTTCATTCATCTGTAGAAAATATTATTTTCCATTTATCTTCACATCACACTGAGTACAATTTTTACATTTTTCATTATTTCATTGCTTTTTCCAGTTTACTTCGCATTTTCAATTTAATACACATGCGGTTATAAATGTATGCAACAATGAAATGCAATGATATCGGCAAACAAATGATCAGTTTAATTTACATTTGCGCAAAAACTCGGTTGTAACAAGTTCACCTTCGATATTTTCATGCATATTTCCATTATCATAGTCCATGAATCACTTATAAACGTACACATACGAAAATGTATTTCCATCCTTTTTTTTTGGCTTTGAAATATCAAGGGTATGTGCGTGGGCGTTTGCGCATTGGCCTATATACTGTATTTTACCGGTACCATTGCATGCAGGTAATTGTTGAGTTACATTCTAGAAATTATCCCCTCATTCTTGCACATCACACGAGGTATTTATCCGGACCGGAAGTTTCTCCCTTCCTCCCAGTTAGAGCTCACAGGATATTGGATCTATACCAAAAGACTAAACTTGACTTTATCAGGAGAATCTCCAACAGGGATTTGCATAAAGCGATGGATAGGAAACTTTCTCAAAATATTCACCAAGAAAACTTTCGTATTGCACACATCTTATTACATCATTCATGCCATGAAACTGTCCAGCAGTTTCTTTTATTGACCTGCGTCCCATTTTCACATGTTTCAAAAAGCTATTTTGAAAATAAATACAATGGATAATTCACTGATAATCATCTCTGTCACAACCCTCGAATCACATTGATTCTACGTATGAAAAAATTTGGAATAAAACCAAATATTTGAATAGAAAAAATCACAAATATCGATTAAGGGGGAAAAAAATCTATTATGCTTTTCTTTATTAAATAACTGATGGAATCGAGTGAAAAAACAAATGGAATATCAGTAAAAATTGCATGCAATTTGAATTAATTCCCAACAAAAGTTCAAGTATATTTTTTTTGCAAGCGATTGGTCTTTCTATTGATTTTTTTTACACTTTTTTTTTGACTTTTTAAAAGTGAATAATTATATCTATTAAACCTACATAAAAACGTACGTCAAACACTAGTATGCGACACAGTTTGTTTACAATGACTTTTATGACTCTCTTTCCCACAGATTGTCACAATATCCTTGGTAGTGTCATCACTGTCAGTGCCGCTGCCAGAGCTGCTATTTCTCGTCATCGTGTGATTGACATCCTGGAGCTGTGCGTTCTCGTAACTCCGTCGATTCCGTGAAATAATCGAATTAGCAGGAAGTGGTAGTTCCTTCCTGAGAGACTCGGGGCTCGAGCCAGAGTGAGGGCTCTCAGCAAAACCAGATTCTGGCGTTAATACAGACTCAGATGGTATTGTAACGATAATGTCATTGGGTGAAACTATTGATTCCGACAAAGGTGTAATTGTGGACTGTCTTGACGGTGCATCACTCAGATTTACCAATCTCTTGGGTTTTTCCATTTCTCCCTCAATATGTGCTACTGGATGATAACGCTTTACTCTCACATCCGACATTTCCCTACTCCCTTTACCATTTGTCACACCATTTATATTCCTCCTCATTAAATTCAAATGCTCCCGGCTGCCAGTGTTCCTTCGTGATCCAATTAAATTTTCACGACTACCGACGTACAAATTCCTAGCACTTCCATTCCAGCAGTCTGGTCTCTCTAAAGGCACTAAAATGTATTTTCTCGAGGCACTCAGATTTCTCCTCGATCCGTTGAGCGATCTCTTCTCATCCTCGAGATGAGGATAATTTTTGTGATTAAGATTTCTCCTGGAGCCACCCAGCGATCTCCTCTCCTCATCCAACAGGGGATACCTCGGCACAGCCCTTCTGCCACTCACTGATCTCACAAAATTCTCCTCACGCATCTCCCCCTCCCTCCCCTCCTCCTCATACACTATTTCCCGGCTGTTTTTCAGAATTTCCCGATTAACTGCCTCGGGTAATTGATGAAGCTCCATGTCCCCCATCACGTGAATGGCATCTGGATCCACCTCAACTACTCTGTATCCCGAGTCACGATGAGATTGGGGTAATAAGTGTGGACTTGGCAAACGTTGCTGACTCTCACGAAATACTCTACTAAAATTATTCTCCTCCAGGCTATTATCACTTTTAGTGCTCTCAGTCCTCACCATCGAGCTCGAATTAATCCCCGGATGTCGATGATGATGGGAATGAGGGTAATAATGATGAATATCGTGATATGGCTCCATCGAGAGATCCTCGTCCATGGGAAAACCTGAAAATCCCTCCAATCTTCATTCCTACGTCTTACTCCAAGGGAATAAAGAGAGGAATTTTAGAATAATATAAATACCGACACCTCGAACTTTCAGACAACCACATCCCACTTATTGATTTAATGTTTTAGTGGATGAACTCAACCAATGACTTTTAACGTATTAATTATTACTATGCGCATTACTCTTAATCGACCGCACAACATGTACCCATGGCCCTCAACCCTCTCCCGCTCCTCAGCCCTTCTCAACATATTTTAAATTTAAGCTCCTGGGGTCTCATCAATCAGTGGAATGTCGATATGGAGATTGGGTGGTCCTTGGGACGATGCATCCTGGGATGGCATCACATAACCAGAGCCAGCGCCCTGTGTGTACGTTGTCAATATCACTGGTGGTGAGCGAGGCTCACTCGCTATTTTCCTCAGTCCAACAGCATCTATGAAATTATATCCAGCACCAATAGACAATGAGACAAAATGCAAGAATGGAGAATGCACGCATGAAAATTATTCATTGAAATATCTTGAGCTTTCTTGATGAAATTTACGTGGTCACCTTATATCTGGAGATAACGCAACCCGATGCATATCATGTTCATTAAAATTAACGTCAAAAGCAATTCTCATTAAACTCTCATTAAACTCCATTAGAAATCGACTTGAATTCTATAGAGGAAGCGCAAGGTTTTTCCACTAAATATTTCAATACACGTCCAAAATAACAACTACAAGTGTATTATCAAGCATTAAAATATAGCAGTGCAACCCCATAGTAAATTAGTTAATTTATGCGTGATACAAGCACCTAAATGTGAAACAGCTGCAGAGCTTTCGAACCAAATCCCCCGACAGCTGTTTATTTTCCTCATTAACACGAGATCTACGTCACTCGTTAATAATTTAAGAAGCAAACACAAAGGTGCTGAGATTTATCTGTTAAAATATATGCCTGTAACGATAAATTGTCAGCAATTATGTACAGAGCGAGTACAATTTAAATAGATAATCACCATTCCCATGACGCAATTCATCTTGCACACGATAGAACTCAGCTAGTTCACGTCCCGAGCACAAAGGTGTATCCACCTGAGTGGTTGTATTGAACAATGAATGATCCACCTCGTATCCCTGTCTCTCCTTGGAGTAGCTGACCATCGGTTCAAATCTGTGGCCCCAGAGTATCTCCTGGGGGAGATAACTCGAGCGTGCTTGAGTAGTTTGTCCAGTCGACTCGATTGTTCCCTCCAGTATGACAACCACCTCAAATCTCTCAGTCAACATATCCTCAGCTGACATAATGTAGAACGGTGAATTCGAATTGATTTTATGGATAATCATCATGGGCCAAATAAAAAAGATACTGCCATTGTGCCCATCAGTACCAACATCGAGCTCTTGCTGATGCTGCGCCATTATTTCACCCTCTTTAGTTGTTCTCGTGCGAATAACTTGGGCCCGCACAGTTGCCCCAATGATGTGCGATTTTCTCATATCAGCGACTCGAAACATTAGACTCAGTTCACCATCTCGCTGACATATTACAGCATTTCTGGAGAAGAGGAGTGTCTGTGTGCGCTGCTTGGGACGACTCATCTTTGCAAATACAATGCCAACCATGAATGCCTGGATCATCACTCCAGCGATACTCTGTATGCACATGACAAATATTGCCTCCGGACACTCCTCGGATGTTGCTCTACTGCCGTATCCAATGGTATGCTGTGTCTCGATGGAGAACAAGAAGCAGCTCGTGAATGAGTGGACATTGTGAATGCAGGGGGTCCAGTGATTCAACTCCTGCATCCCTGGGAGATGTCTCTCGTCGAAGTCACCATGGGTAAAGGCAATAAGCCACCAGATCACAGCAAAACCCAGCCAAGACAAAACAAAACTCAGGGTGAAGCACAGGAGTGTCCAACGCCACTGGGTATCCACCAGAGTTGTAAATATGTCCTGGAGAAAACGCAGGGAGCGGCGGGATATCCGGGACTGTAGGACATTGCATTCACCATTCTTCAGGACCGCTCGACGACGAATTTTTCGCACTGGGCCCGATCGATATCTACTCCTGTCAATTCACAGATAAAAATGCCAATTTAGTGCATCTGGTTTAAGGTCAACGAGTACTTTGTTTGCGATGATGACAGGCATTGATTGCAGTTTAGTGGGTTTATCATTCTGCAAATAAGATAAGAGTTCTCGTGGTGATGGTAATTGACGATAATTAATTGCGAGATAAATAGATGCACTAAACGTCAGAAGTTCTTTACGATCTCATCTAGGTAGAGAAAAAAATTTTTTGACTCCCAAGATAAATCCATCACTTTTAAAAATATTGAGATATTTTCGACTGATTCAATTTTTATTATGATAAAGGAAAATTCAAAGTGAAATTCAAAATTGATTAAAGTAAAAATGAAGTATCTAGTCTTCTGTCGGAAAATACTTTACGGAGGAAAAAGAGAAAAAATTACAAATAATGAGTAAATATGAATTAAAAACTGCAACGGTAGAAACAGCATGTTCTCCATTCGAGAACCCGAGTTTTTTTTCAAATGATAAATAGCACTGCCTACTTTTAGTGCAATTGCCTGGAATGTAGTACAACAATTACTGAGCTTCAGAGTTTTTTCCCCTGACATTAAGAGAAATACCCTTAGAGTAAGTGAAAATGTAATTTATTCTTCAGACCTCATGCTCATGAATTTTCATTACCACAGAATCTAAGGATCAAGCGACATTCCCGTAAAATAGAAAATCTTTTTTTCTCCCTCGAAAAAGTCTCCACAGGATCGTCTGCAAATTGGCGTATGCAAATCCTGTCAATGACTATTCAATAAATGGATGACGAGTGACACCCAGTGTCTCTTTTCATTGTCCATTTGCGTACAACTAACCGGAATATTATTGTTATAACGACATCATTATGGACACGATTCAACATCACATGCCACCTTGAAGAGACTTAGAAATGAAATAAAAAGATTTATTGTTCACCACGAGCTGCAGCCATAGTTAAACACCATCTCATAAATTTTCTCGTGACGTATTGCTACTCGTTACATTTGATGAGGGATGAACCTTGGCCTTACCCGTTGGCTTCTCCAACTTTGTAAATACATATTTATCATCAAAAACCAACGCTGTTAACTTAGCGTTACCGGGGCTTAAGGCATCACCAAGTTTTCGTGAATAAACGTGTGTAAGTACAATTTATCATTGCAAACCTTCCACGAACATGGCACACTGCTGAGCTGATGGAGGGCACATATCGTAGAGGCAGTGACATAAAATACTGGTGTACAGATAAGCTTGGAAAATAGGCGAGTCGACAAACCTCAAACCAAACTACTGTACCCTTCCCAATATTTGTCCCCTTCCTCTAGCATTCATCTCTTCGTTAGTACCATTCCCCTTTGCAAATCTGAGTTCAAACTTTCAATAGCTCTGGCAACCGTTTATTGGAAAATTAATCCTCATCCGAATTGATGAGTTCTTATTTGTTCCCTTAATCCCTACATTTGATACCGCCATGATTGTTCTTGGCAGATGCGAGTGCACGTTTTATCGATGTTCAGTGATAAAAAAATGATGATATCATCCAACAAGTATATCTTGATTATGATGCGATATAAATTTTTCACCATTTCTCTGTGTTACAGATAATCCCTGAGGTAAACGAAAAAAATGGGGGACTCGTATCGCGGAGAGAATCAACTTGTTTGGGGGAATAGTTGCGGTGTTAATTGCGGGGTCATGACATGTAAGTGATTTATGTAGATCCGTATTTCTCCGGCACTAGAGATTAATTACGGGACGCATGTCACGATGAGATTTTCTGTTATGGTTTTTTCCATTTCGTTGGGAGTTTTAAAAATCCGTAAATTTCGATCTCTGGTTTTTTTTTTAAGGCAGAAATTACGAACGAATCGATGAAAGAGTGGAAGATGAATCGTTCAACCGTTCCATTAGCATATTCTCCGAATTGTTAGCTGATGAATTATGTCTTCCAGGACTCAATACATTATTCTCTTTCCTCTCATCTCGATATACATTAGATCTACGTCGTATGAATAATAAACCTGTCAATATGAAATTTATCATTGTCATTAATTAACAGTACTAATGACATGCTATTTCGATGTTGCTCTTGGTTTCGTACGGCACAGGTGGGCAAATATATTCACATTAGCGGCCATTAATTGATACCTTCCATAAAATGAAGACCGTAGAGCAATAAGCAATAATCGTGTCAACAAAAATGTGGACTGACGGCTATTCCTAATACAATGGACATTTTTAAAAAAAAAACTGAACTTTGCGGAAAATATCATTCAATTCGATTCAAAGATAATCACGATTTTTCAACGGAATAGTGATTAAAATTTCAGTTTTTGTGAATTCCTATCATCATAAAAAATCATTACCCTATTAAAAAATATGGCTGAATTTTTCACCCAAAATACCCGGAATTTAATTCAAGGGGGAAATGTTTCATGACAGAGAAGATAAAAATTCGATGAATTTCGTAAATTTACAACATGAATATAAAAATTAATTTTTCCGGTGGAAAATTTCCAAATGACGTTTTAATTGTATCGAATTCTTTGAGGGAATTCATATAAATATATCAGTAATTCAACAAAAATTTTAGGTTTCAACGAAAATTTCTGTGAAAAAAAATAATAAATTTGAAATAACGATATTTCGCGAAATTTCGCGATATTTCGCGATATTTCGCGGAGACTATTAGACGCTCGGTATTTCAAGGAGACAGACAGGAAAATTCAGTAAAAATTCAACAACTTAATATTGAATGCAAGGTGTCAATATGTACCTGCTCCTGAACGACGGATTCGGACTCTGGCAATTGCTCTTGGCAACTTTGATGACAACCGGAATTTGACACTTGGACGGCAGTAATTTCTGATCATCACCACTCTCTGGACCGGCCGAATTGCCATTATTTATTTTACTCTTCATATCACCATTCATTTCCCCAGAATGATTATTATTCCCCATGAAACGTTATCTCAAAAATAAACGACACTGTTGACCTTTAAATAAGTACGAAGTAAAATGTCTCAGTAACCTTGATACTAGATAACTCAATGCTCTCCAGCAAGACCGAGATAATGACTTATTGATCCAAGAGGCAGTTTATCGCGTCGAATGCGAATCGCTGAGAAATTGGGTCAGGTGCACCACCAGGAACTCTACCCATCGACCATGAGTCTCAACTGAATATCAACGACACAAGAGCCAATCTGAATGTGCCCCAGGTATTAAATTATCTCTCTTCCTTCTCCACCGTTTTTTTCTCTCCTCAAAAATGCTGACAATTCCTCCTATATCCTTTGTTATGAAAAAAAAGGAAAAAAAAATAACAAAGAGTAATAGCTTCAAATATCCGAATGTGCCTATCATGTGCAATATAACTACTGGAACGTGACAAAACTGATACTGTTCTGGGGCTGGCATGTAGCGTCTTATATGCTCTTCCAACACCTGACCACTGACGGTCACTTATCAGCCACTAAGCGTCCAGTTTGCTCTTGTTATTTGCGAAAAAAAAATCGCCATCCAACATGAAACATCCAGTGTTTCTCCGTGTACTCAGGTGTCGTCATCAAAAGATTGACAGCGTCCATTCCTATTTTTGCATTTGACACTTGCACTTCCACTTATCCAAGATCTATCCCTCAAAATAATTCCAATCATCTCCATCATCTTGCTGATAATAAATATAACAATTTTCCAACTATCATATAAGATCTTTCTTATCATCCGAGAGAAATCAAACTAGAACGTCACCACTTGTCACTTTGAAGTGGCTCAAGTACTCTCTGATAATTGTTTGGCACGATGAATGGCATCTGGATTGCACCTCGAATTGGTATCATTGAATAATACCATTTGACAATGACAACACCGAAAAACGTCAGCGGCGACAAGACGCAGACGACTGACAAGGCCCGCTGTCCTCCTTATCACTGTTCACTCGCACCTATCTCACAAGACTCGTCGCTGAATTGTTATCAAGAGATGAAATGATTTCTTTGGCAACTTCACCGTGAATCGCTGATTACGCATCTCCGATTAAACCACTACGAAAGACTACGCTGTAACCCCAATAAGGTATGTAATTCCCCAAAGTACATGAAAACTCAGCACTTATAAAATAATCGCATTATTTATCCGACTTCTGAATTCGCCCCTCTCGGAGGTATCACCTGAAACAGTCACAATTCTCTCGTCTTCTCGATTCACTCATCTCAAATTTCTAATGACAACACCCAACCGAACGAACTAAAATGCATTTTGAACGATTTAGCGATCGGATTTGATACCACTCATCCGCTATCACCCACCTCCGATCAGACCACCGGAAGTCAACGATTATACAGTGCCACGAGAATTACCGTTCTCTTTGTTAATACATTCGCACTCAATGCTTCGTCCGAATTTAAAAAACAACTCAACTACATCAATAAAAATAGAAACAATTATGTATTGGCAAGTCATAACTAACCAGCCCTGAAAAGTTGGTGTCTACAGATGAAGAGACGGAGAAAATCTGTCATATCAAGGGATCCAACAGAATGGGAGTGCCCGGAAAGGGTCGATCAACGTCACTACCAGATTAGACCCGAGAGAGAATTCATTTATTCTCTCCCCATTATCTTCTCCCCCATACAAGCCATAAACAATGTAATTATAGAAGTAGCGATAGAGCATAAAAAGGAGGCAGAATTGAATGATTCATAATCATCGTCCAATATCTTGTCCTGAAACCCTCTACTCACCGCTACTGCCAATTCCTCAGTTTATTCCCGTGATTGTTCTGTCCATTACGCGGAAGAGAATGCAATTGGTTATCTAATTATTCCCTCGACCCAGAGATAAGGAAGTGAAAAAATTCAATCTATAATATATAATGAATTTCGTTTGAAAATTGAACGCAATTTGAAGTTCAATACTTTCCCGGAATATTCTCGATTTATCATTAATATTAAAAAAAAGTTAAGAAACCTAAAGCCATCATGAAAAATTCTGAATAATTCAGTATAAACATCACTTGCTAAAACAATGAAAAACTCATGGAAAATTCAAACGTTAAATAATCAAGAGTGAAGGATTAATTCAGCTTCATCAGCCTAAAACCTGACCCTTTCTACCTTGTGTAATTGCAACCAACCAGCTGTCTCTTCTCCTTGATACAATTCTTCTCCTACCGAGTGTTCGTCTCGTTGGCGATGTCCTGACAATGCCAATCCTCGTCGCACCCTGTAGGAACCTGTGTCCTCCGTATTTACAGCCATTCGACATTCTCCCAGTAATTCTCTCGATTTGAATTCACTTGTCCAATCTCTATTCTTATCTCTAGCACAATACGTTGCACTGAACCACATGAGAGACCTCATTATTCAGCAATTGCAACCCTTTACCGTTCACTCATTCACCCATGATATTCTACGGGTGAATTAATTTCGGCTTAATCGTTTCTAGTATCTGCCATTGTTATCAGATTAATTTGGGATGCTGGACAGGTGTGACTGTCTAGCACTAATGAACGGATGGAATAACTCTAAATAAACCCGACGTACCAATCATGTCGTGGTCATGAGAGACTCTGATGATTGCTTTTTTGTTCGTCGATGATTGTAACACTATGACGAGAGCTGCAGGACCGCGTGGGGACGGATTTAAGATAAGGGGGAGTTGTTGCGATAAATGGGACGAGACACTCGCGATGGATCACAGAAGGCCAGGAGACATTTTATTATGACGGCTCTTCTCTTTATTGTTTATCACAGGCAACTTTTCGTGATTATTTTCTCGATATTTTTCGGAAATTTAGATTGACCAGATGATATCACGAAGCGTGCTGTCTCATGATATTATTTATGTTGGTTCTGTTGAGAAACGTGATCGCGTTGCGTCTCATCATTTAAATAATCGTCATTTTCCTCTCAGTGACTGAAAATTCATCTCGACTATTTGAATCTTTTACTTTTTTACTTGATGAGGTATCTGCTATCTGCGCCAATGATCGGAATACAGTCCAACGGTCAGTATGAGAGTATACATTTTTGATTGCACGCCTCTGATCAAATGCCACAGCTGTTAATGCATTTATAATGAGTCAGTGCTCGAGAATAAAACGGTTGAGTTAACCAACGGCATGTTCGGGGATAATCGCCGGGATTTTTCAAACGAGTGGAGATTACAGTGTTAAAAATTTTCCATTGAAATTTTCAGCGAGATATATAATATTTTTATTAAATGCCCTAAGTAATTTTAAAAAAATACATAATGTGTAAAAGTTTTGGATATCACTATCATTATCATTGAATTTTAGGTTTCGATTAGTAAATTCTTTATCTCGCTCAAAACTTTCTATAAATGTGCGTGATTTCCGTTTTTTGTTTTTTTTTTCGAAATTCAACAGCGAAGTGGCACATAAAGCGATATTAAATCAATTTCAGAGTCGAAGAAAATATCGATTGATCAAGCTGCCAGGATAGATCGATAATTATAATAAACCCGCGATATTTGAAAAATGAGTACGGACATGGAAATTTTGTGAGAAAATTGGAGTGAATTATGTCGAGCGACGCTCATTACACCTCGAAATAACCGAATAACAACGCCACGGTGTCATCTGTCAGTCATGAAAGATAACGTAACGGAATTTGTGTGCGCACGACAGTGTCGGCAACAACTCAGAAATACTGAACAGTATCCAACAAAATCACAACAAATTTCTCCTCCGAGTGCAATAATAATTATCAAATGTCCATTAACTCCGCAGTTCAAGTAAAAACTCTCCGCTAAGGCAAGTATCTGATAATCAATTTCCAAGCATCGCCGAGTTGACAGATGTGTATGCGCAGCATATTACTTCAACTTTGAGTACCGATAAACCTTGCTCAAGGTCGGAGCAAATTGCCCAAGGTGCTGGTTGTAGAAATAAAAATAAAATCAAATAAGTGCGAGCAAAAACCGGTTAAAAATACAGCGAATCGTGTGGCGCCTGACTTCCTAGTTCCACACAATCCATTCCGTGAATTGAGATGATAATTCGTTATTGCATTATTAACAGCCAACGTCATCAAATGCACACATTACGACAATTGACTAGGGTCCAACAGTCGTCCAATAATCATTGAATAACAAAATGAATAGGAGAAAGAATCTGAAAATAAATAGCCTCCCAGACTCCTACCTGTACGAGTCCTGTCGTCCAACCCCACCGATGCTGCTGCTCTGCGTACTGACTCTCACCAGGGTAACATTTCTGGGTATTTGAATGGTAGCAACATTTTTAGGGGACAAAAGCGGTGAATCAGCCCGCGGTGGATTCCCAGTACTGCCACGTGCCTCGGTTTCCTGCTCCTCCTCCTCCTCAATCGTTCCAGGCAGCTTGAAGAGCTTCTGGGGTTCCTCCATTCCTCACCAATCAATACCACTAATTCAACTAGCACCCCCAAAATCATTAAGTCCATAAATCCCAACTCTCCTTATCCTCTGCATAATTAAAACTCCGTAGATTATTTTTTCAAGCACAAATTGCTGATAATTTTCCAATAATCGATATATCCTTGATCATTGATATGGATAAATAATAGCGAACGGCGATGAGAGGTTTGCCCGGGCGGGCATCGAAATCACCATGTGCATCATTCCTCTTATCTCATCCAAATAATCCTTAGATCGTTCGTCATAATCTCAACTGAAGGCATTCCGAGTGGTTGAATCTGAAATATGAAGAAATTGTCGTTTAACGTTCTCCCAGACAAGTGTTAGAATCGCTGACATCAACTGGTGTTGAGTAATAATACAGAATGAGAACCACCTAATCTTGTCTTTTTCACAGTGAATGCACGAGCTCAACTGTTTGAGATTCTCGCCGGCTGCACACGCTATTGTGCCAACGGATGCTCATGGCTTTTCAGCCCATGTGGATGGCGGGGATACGGTTCGTGCCACCAACGCATCATCCAGCCTCGGTGTGTTGGTGCACTCCGATGAGTCCTACCAATATTCCTTATACATGCACACCTTTCCTTGCAAATTCAATCACGCCTTATAAATCCAACGCTTTTTTTATTCGCATTTATCGCTATTTCAACCGGTTGTCCGTGAGGTTTACGGGAATATCGTCGACTCTACGATCGTCGTTGAGAGGATTCTCTCTGGAGTAACGGACTATGTACATTCGCATATTCAAATATAACAAATTTTTTTTTTTTTAATTTTTCAACTCGTGCCTGAGAGACTAGCAAGTGTGGCCGGCACACCAGCAACAGGTTGATATGCGTTGGCGGTCGGTTTATAACGGACCATGAGAACCCGCACGATATACTAAATTGAACCACCATACCAGGTTTATTTGGCTTTTTATGAATACGAGAAATAAATTTGCCATTCTCTCCGTTTAAGCATATGAAATTTGCTCATTTGAGATTCAATGAATTTTTATGGATTTTTTTATTATTATTTATTATTATTATCATTCATTTTCGTGGAGAATTGCTTGAATTTTAGATTTCACTTTGAAAATTAAACATTACATTTAATAAAATTCCAAATTTTGTAATTTTGATTTTCATTGAATATTTGAATCGATGAAATTTACGTGAAATTGAATTTATAAGAAGCTGTGAGTCAGAGTGTGTGGAGTCACATATTTCGAGAATTAATTCGCCTGATTACCAAGTCATTTAGTTTCTGAGAAAGTTTGCTCTCGACTGATAACTCGAATTGAAGTCTTGTCGGTTTTTATGAATCACACTGATTTCATTCAGCAATTGACAACTTCTAATATTTATTCTGTTCTCCTTCTCTCAACTAGCGCTTTACATCTCGGTGTTTTATGATGCATTTGCATAACTCGCCGTATCTCTCGGGTTTTTATAATCGAACGACTTTTGCTCGTGGCATAAACTTTTAGAATAAACAAGAAAAACCGCGGAATTCAATCAACAGTTATTTATCGCATGTCACTGACGAACTGGAAAGTCAATGATTTTATTTATTTCTGTAACCACACGCCATTCACCTCATATGAATGAAGGCATTGAGTGTTGTCCTCACTGTTTCACCAGGTCCCATCCCCTTGCCCCACAGGGATAATAATAAAAATATATAAATGAGTGAATTCCGGGCATAATTGAGGTCCCCGGTACTCTGAATTTTCGTATTCATATTAATCAACAGAAAATTAGCGCGCGTGTTCAGGCATAATGGCAGAATGTAGGCCGACACGCGATCGGATGTACCTTCCATTCCCCCAATGTATTTATTATTTATAATAACGCCTCATCTAATAAGCTGAAGAAGTCAAACGGATGCACCTCTATTACCACATTATTCTCTGGGTAACAATTAAACAAACTACATAAGAATTTGCTTACCCTGGATTGAATCAGATTGCACTTCTCCGAGAGACAACACTTGAAGTGAAAATTCGAATAAAAAATGGGGTGATGAATTCGAAAGGGTCTCGAAATACTTTAGCCCCAGTTATGGCCTGCGTCAAAGTCGAATCAGCAACTCGTATCGATTCAACATTTTGACCTTCTATTTGAATATAACCAGCTTGGCGCCAATATTGGCCCGATACGCACACACACGATACACATTGACGTACACCTTCCGCCGACGCTCTCAATTCCACGAGAAGCTAGAAACATGCCCTGTCACAGTAACCACTTGACATCAAGTTTCTATTCGATCTTTCCAATGGTTTCAATAGTCTCACAATTTTTGGGGCCACCATCGTGTATATTCGATTCGATTTTTATTTATTTATTTACTTTTATTTCATTTTTTTAAATTTTTTTACAGACCACTCTTGACTGGATTATTGTTAGCCATTGAAAGACTCGAGCGATCAACTGTAAAAAAAAAACAGCGATAAAAGAAGGCGGATACCGGCAAGTGGAATAGTGAAGGTACCGTCTCCTTCAGTGACGTCGACGTCGTTCCACACTCGGCTTTAAACCTTTTCCCCTCTCCGCAAACAACTTCCTCAGCCACAGACACTGACACATACTTTCAGAGGTTTTTTCATACCATTTGTACTTTTGTTTTTCTCATGGCTATTTATGTAGTTTATTTTATACTATCTATCCTCAAGCAGATTCACCAGATACTCATTTTTTAAACAAATTTTGCTCGAATATTTGAGCATGAGAGATCTTCCACGTTCGAGACCTTCTAATGAAGTCAGTCAATTGATCGTTTTCAAAAAAATCACTCTCCGGCAGTGTGAAGACCTGGACAAATTTATTGTCGCGTTTTTTTCAGTTCATTTTTATACCAGAATTGTTTTTCCCTGTTCGCATAATAATTTTTTGTTACAATCATTCAACGTTTAATTTACCATTTAGTAATTCTCTGATGTAACGTCTTAAAATTTTTTACTTCGCGGCTTCATCAACTTGCGCCCTTTTTTTTAAAGCTCTACTAGAATTTCCCAGGGTAATTTCTCTTTGTGTACTTGAGCTGTCAACTCCCAGGGCAAACGTGTCGGTTGCGTAGGTTTACCTGGGCGATATTCAATCAAGTCTGTGTCAGGTTCGAAAATGAGATAAGAGCGGATAAACAGTCAGAGATTACCATTTATCACTGTTGCTTGAATTTTTAGTTACTATGGGACAGGGGTTTGCTTTGTTTGTTGAGTGATTCGTCGTTTATTCACTGAGAATTACTAATATTGACGTTGAAGGAATTACAACGATACGTGTTAACTAGAATATCGAAAAATTACTTTGGTAGCGAATAATCGTTTGCAAATTAAATGGTGATATCCCACATCAATTCTCTTTGCAAAATAAAAATATAACACATGATTGTTCGAATTTTGTTCGAATTTGAATGTCAAAGAAACAAGCTGAATTATTCACATCATCCAAATCTCACTTTTTTCCTCACAAATTTTCTGCGTGAACTCGTTACTTCTCATAAAAATTTGCAATGAAGACAAAAGAGAAAAATTAATTACTCAGAATTATCTGGGAAAGTAATTGCTATACGAAAAATGATTGAATTACTTAAAATCCTTAATTAAATGTTTTTTGTACTTCATTTTGAGGTATTTAATTCCTTGCTCCTGGAGCACTCACCCAGCCCTAATCACTCCATCGGCGAGACAATACTGAGTACCTTGCAGGTGTGCTAAAAAATGGGTGGATATTATGGGCCGCTGGCTGAACGATTGCCTCTCTTTATCCCTTTTATTTTTTTCATTGCTAAATCGTTTCTTCGTAAATCATTGAAAAACCGGTTTCGTGGTGCTAGCTGAGTAATTTCTCAGGTAAAAAATTAAGAGGACCCGTGAGGAACGAATGACGATGGGAGAAAAAAAATGAGAATTCGGAGGTTGTGCTCTGGTTTCTGACGGATTGAATATATCAGCTAGGATTTCCTAGGTAGCTGTGCATTTTTTTTAAACACCTAATGTATTTTTTTTCATCCGCTTTTTTACATTCATTATTATTCACGAGTCAATAAACCATTTCATGGCCAACGAAGACGAAGTCAATAAAGTGTGTCTGACTCTGATATTGTTTTCCACTTGGATAAATCTTTGAGATCGTGAACTGCAGGAGTGAAACGTTTTGTGACAATATGAAATAGAAAATTGAGCAAATAAATCATGAAGTGCAAGATTAAAATTAATCATAAAAATTTTCAATACCAGTAAATTGATGCATTTAATAATTTGCAATTGCAGATATTATCGGTGAAGGATGGAGTGATGCCGAGGGGGAGGAAACCGAGAATATGATCCTTTTCCGGGTGGGATTAATCACGTTTTACTGCTGGTGGCATCAGTGATTAAAGACTTTTTTTCAAATTACAATGCACTTCCCCTGCACTCGCGATTTTTAGTTTTCGCGAATTCCTCACAAATACGTGTGGGAGGAATAAATAATGACGTAGAGGGGGTGTAAGAGAGCGTCGATGAGTCAACGCCCGTCATATCCGTGAATTTGTAAGAATAAATCGAGGATCACAATACAAGATATCTCTCTCAATCTCTCGGACTCGGTCAATGGATGACTCATGAGCTCCTCCATGAGCTCCTCCATGTAATGGTTAATTACTCTAGTCTTGAAATACAGGAACGTCATAGGTGGAATAAAAGAGGCGTAATGAATTTGCATGTCTGCAGGAATTCAGTGATAATCCTAGCGGATTTACTCGGAAATTTTATACGAGACCGAGAAAAAAAAAAGATTGTTAATTTTCAGGAAAAGTTACTTGATACTAGAACTCTGTATTAATGCAAATTAATGAGCATGAGATCCGCAAATTAAATGACTTTTTTATTAGCCCTAGGGACATTTCAGAGAAGTCAGGAAAAAACAACTCTGAAGCTCAGTAATTATTACTTTATGTTCCATGATAACTTCATTCTATACTATCGTAGTGTGAATTAAGGAATTTTATGCGGATAGTGCTTATTATTGTCCACCGTTGATGAATTGATTTGTGTGTAAAAATGGTCTCCGAATTTAAATCGACTCGAGCTGACAGTACGCGATTGAATCATGAAATCCGCATATGAGCCCGAGGTCGCGGTGTTTTCGTAATTGCCCAACGCAAAGCAATACCGTCCATTGTCGTTGGTAGTGTCGTATCATGACCCGAGACAATGTCAGAAGCCACAGACTGGAAAATGTGCAAACACAAACGGCAAACGCCCGAGGTCATATCACAGGGGATTCACCGTTGATTGTCACAGATTTAAGTTACACGAGAGACTGCCAAGATCCACCGCAATTACACCGAGTCCACCAGAGAACAATAAATTTCCCGGCAATTTAGTTAAGTAAAAGGAAAGACTCCACTGGAAATTCACTCCGGGCAACACTGGATTCCTAATTTATGGGGTAACCAATCGAAAGATCACGTCGTATCCATTGGAAATTATCCAGAAATGATAAGAATGGTGCGTATAAATGATGATGTATACCTCTAGGACCGGGTGCAGTTGATAATATATTAGATACGCTTCAAGTATAGCCATATAGATTTGAGCTTGAACAGGATGAGTTTAGTGGCGGGAAGTGCCCTCGTTATCACACCAGTCAATTGTTTAATCTTGACTCCCTGCCTCCACTATTCCAGGCAGATATAACAACAGTGTCTACGTTAGTGATATGACACCACACGCGAAAACCCGTTCAACCGGTGAACTATCAGGTTCCTAGGCACGTACCATACACACTGGCATTAACACGTCTGTATTATGCATCATGTCACCTACATGATTCTTAATCCAATCACCGTTCATATTTTTACATTCAATAATCAGCTCTATTTATTCTTATTGGAACCAAACAAAATTTAAAAAATATTTCCTAATAATGGATTCATAATGAACAACTCCAGCAAATTGCAGTAGAGAGCATCACCGACAAAAGTCGTTGAAATGTATCTCGAGAAGAAAATACAATAAATATAATCCGGATGCGACCCAGTTAGGGACTTAAGTAACACTTAATACGAGATATCACATATGGTCTTAATGTCGCTGTCAAGATTCAATTAAGCACCGAGTAATTCTTTCACATAATTGTGTTCTACTCACTCAGACCTGCTCCTCCGGATTAGTATGATGTGGATAATGATTTGTTGCTTTGATATCAGAAACTTCTGGCCTTGGCAAGAGTCGCGGGGGTGGTGATATCCGTATGAGTTTCTTTGGCTTCTTATCCTCATCTACGTAGCTCAACATACTGTGGGTATCGGATTTGTGGTTATTATCGAGACTGGATTCTATGTGGCTTGGGAGTTCATCGGGTTGAGGTGAGTCTGCAAATCTCGTGTGCCTGAAAAAAATGACAAGGACAATTTAATTAATTCATCGATACCAACCGGCGGATGAATGGCGCAAATATTGGGATTTAAAATAGAATATGGAGCATGCTCTACCTTGAGTCCAAAGTAACCCTTGAGATGGATTTTTTAATGGCACTGGCAGATGATGATCTCTCCATTCCATCGTAACTAGATTTCGATTCATGCTTTCTCATGCTTGCTTTGGACTCATTCCTGGGAATTTTTTTCTCATCCCTAGAATTAATACTTTCTCTGCGATGTCTTCTGAGACTGGCATTGATGTCCTGAAGGACTGTATTGTAATCCTCCTGGTCACCCTCATTCGGTGTAACTCCACTACAACCAGCTTGATCGTCTGCCTCCTTTTTCAATCATCAGCGTCAATTAGAATCACGCTACTTGGATTTTTTGGTAAATTGAATGTAACTATCTCTGGGCTGATGAATTAAAACAGGAAAACCTTCGTACCTCATCGTGTGTGTAGAACATGGCTAATCTCTGATCCGCTTGTACATTGATACTGTTACGTCTTGGTGAATCGTCTGGACCAGTTATCATTACGGGAATTGGCGTAGGTGGTGTTGGTGAGTGCATGTGTAAACCGCCAGATGATGATGCTGAACTAGAACCGGAACTCGTTGTCAACGAGCTGCTTGAATCTTCACGGTATGCTGGAAATGTTGCTGAACTCATTCGTTCTGGAATCCGTTGGGAAAGCACGTCACTTTTGAATTTAATTGGATTGTTTCATTGAATTATACAGAAATTAAGTTAAAATTTGAAACGACAGAACGGATTCTCTGGAAAGCCTTCGCTACTCGATAATAATTTCCGCTTTGACTGAAGGAGCGCGAAGTTAATTTTTTTACTTTCTTTCACTGCGGAAAATTTCTCCATTACTTCAAAGAGAGAGACACCAGTGTGATGAAAAACAGAGAAATTGAATACACGTAATTCCTGAACAAGGTTAACGGAAATTCTTGACCTCTTTCAACCACCGAGTTTTTTTCCCCCCGTAATTGCGCTTCAAGTTCATTGACACCTCGAGTGTAATTTTTCATACTGCGAGGGGAACAGATGGCAGTATAAATCAGCCAGTGAAGATTTGCATCAACCGTTGATAAGATAAGGACAAAAAAGGCCGGATAAAATAAAATTTGTAAATTTGTTTTTTTCTCGTTTTGTTTACCTCCTTTGGCGTGATGCAGAGCTTTCAGCTGATCAAGTTCCGCTGCTGAACACAGAGGGGTATCCACTTCGTATGTGTTATTGAAGAGGTTGTAGTTAACTTCGTACTCACCGGTTTCCTTTTTAAATGTGATAATGTGAGAGAACCTGTGACCCCAGAGTATTTCCGTTGCTAAATACGAGCTCCTGGCTTGTGTCGTCATGCCTGTTGACTCTATCACACCTACACCCGAATATCTGATATTAATTTTCGTTTCAAAAACTATCTAACATTCTGAAAAAATAATTCTTTCTCCATCCGAACCCCGGGAGGTTGAGCTCGCATCTTTAGGGTGGGAAAGCCGAATAGACTTTTTTAAAAATCAAATTTTTCCATCAACCAATGTTTGATTTCAAATTTATTCATCTCACACGTGATGATAAAGTCCTCCGAGACGGGAAAGGTATAAAAATGAAGAGAAAAAAAAATATACCTTCGAGCATGACGATAATTTCAAAGCGTTCCTTGAGCATATCACTGGCTGAGAGATGATACAGTGGGGAGTGCTCATCAATTTTGTGAACGATTGTAGTCGGCCAGATAAAGAATATCTTGTCCTCCTCCCCATCGCCACCCACTCTCAACTCTGTCTGGTAGAATGGCAGGAGTTCACCCTCCCTCGTCACCTGGGAATGTGTAAATTAGGAAAATTGATAAATCTGGAGAGCCGAGGGAGGAATATATTAGCATAAATCAATGGATTGCTGGGGAAAGATGGGAAAAAAAAATTCACCAAGTACCTTTCGCTTTATCATCTGTGCACGAACGTGCGCCTCTATGATGTGGCTCTTCCTCATGTCTCCGACTCGGAACATTAGGCATGGTTGGCCGTCTCTTTGACAAATCACCGCATTACGGGAGAATAAGAGGGTTTGAGTGCGTTTCTTTGGACGTGATAACTTGGCGAACACAATGCCAACCATGAATGCCTGTAGGATAACTCCGGTCATTGATTGGATGCACATTACGAATATTGCCTGGGGGCATTCTGTCGTCGTGTGCTTCGATCCATACCTGAAACAATCAACCAAGAGTTCAGCTTTTATCATGAATATTTCGCATGGAATGCCTTTGTAATTAACTCTTCGTTAATTAATTGAGTTCAAGTCGCAATATCGTTTCGATGTATCAAGTTTTCCGTTGGAATTTAATATACGCCCAGGAATTCCAGAATGTCGAAAATTTTTATAGAAATTTAATTAGCCTTTATTACACTATTAGAGATTTTTTTAAAACATTGAAACATTTTCACGGTTTCCCAGTGGTATATGAACATGAAAATGGGAAATTATTCCAGCAATTTAATACTATTTTATGGTCATTAAAAATTTCATGTTTATTGAGAGAAAATTTTTCAGGCGTATTTTTCTAACAGTTTGAGTTATGGAATTAAAGAAGTTTATTTGATGTTTAACGATGCAAAGTTTTCCTTTGACTTGGAGCAGAACATCACAAACAATCAGAAACAAAACCAGCAAATTTCATATTTACCCAATGGTATGCTGAGTCTCGACGGAGAATAAAAAACAACTGGTGAAACCGTGAATGTCCTCGACACAGGGGGTGAAAGTTTTGTTGGCGTCAGTGAAATTTCGGGGGTCGAGATCGCCGTGGGCCCAGGCTATGAGCCACCAGACAAGCGCAAACCCCAACCACGAGAGTAAAAAGTTCATCGAGAATACGAGGAGAGTCCAGCGCCATTGAGCATCCACCAGTGTCGTAAAAATGTCCTGATAGGTGAGACCAAAAAGAGAAAAAGAGGGATTTTAAATTGACAGGTCAGTGGTCTGTGCGAGCGATCTGGCAATGGGAGAAAAAAAAAAGTACCAGCAAATGATCAGGAATGTCTGCAAAGCTTACCTGGAGATATCTGCGACGTCTTTTGGCGACGTTTCCTTGGACAACGTTGCAATCACCGTGCTTAAACACCACTCGTTTTCTCACTCGCCTAGAGCTGAATCTCGTCTGTCGATATCTGAAATATTTTTAATCTGTTGAAGCCCCAGGGTTTAAGCGATTATCTGTTGTTAGAAATACTCAGATTGAAAATTTTCCAAAAGCTGTCATCACGCTTCATATATAGTATACAAAAAAATTTTTTTTTATTTAATACAGTTCTCAAAAAAAAACAGAATCTTAAAATCAAATGAGAGCGCTTGGAAATGCGAAATCCCTTTTCTCAGCAACTTGTCCTGAAATTCTGGATTTAATGGCATCGCTTGCAACATTTTATCTCGAATTTTCAAACGAAAAGAATCTCCAATCGAAGTAATATCTTTATCCCCGAGAAACTCTATTCCATGACGAAAACTTGGAAACATGACACAAAGGCCAAGTACCAAGAGAATATCAAAGCACCGAGAGCTCCCTAAAAGATAAAAATAAAATCAGTGTACCCGTTGAAAATAATTTTTCACTATGGACCTGAGGAAGTTGCTCTACTATTCGTGCCGCTGATACGAGGGTGAGGCAATTTGCCAGGTTTTCCTGTAAAAGGGGAAACGCGAGGGAGCAGAGAAAGCCCTTTGCCAGAGTTTAAAGAATCCTAGGTCAACGATACACATCATCATTCCACAGTCGTTCACCACCGGCGGATCCCGACTCCCAATTCATCAAATATTTCCTAATACTTCTCTCAAAATTATTCCATTTCCCTCTCACGCAGTACAATCAACAACAATGTACCTCTAGTTACCAAATTCCCAAACTTCTGCGTCTTACGTATCCGTGACAAATTCACTTCAACCAGTCTAAAATTTATTCTCCCTCAAGATTTTGGCAAATGATTACTCCAACCCAACCCAATCCACGTATTTCATAAACTTCTCCTCTGAACTCTACACATGTCCTTGAGTGTCTGAGCCGTCTCTGTTCCAAAAATGTTCTTACCCTCATAAACTCGAAACATTCCGGAATTATCAACGAATTCACCAGCTATAGCCACCGGCTTTGACTGAAAATAGATCAACATCACGATCCATTGTATTTAAACTACTCGCTAAACACGAGATCCTTATTTTTCCTGTTTATGCAAAAGCGCATCCGACATTGAAATATTTCACAAAGGGTATTTTAAGCTTGTCTGTCACGATTATCCACGTGTTTTCATTGCACTACCTCGTCTGGGATCCTTGGTGGAAATACAGACCAACATCTGGGGTTGAATTTCAAGGTCCAGTGTCTCAACCATTGAATTTTCCCTCCCAGAATCAAATAAGAATTCTACATTTTCACCCACAAAAAAAGAAAATTCTAGTACCACACATGCACACACACACGTTGCGACCCTGACACAATGACCCGTCTGCCAAGAATAGAATGGTAGATTACAGTGATGTTTCAATACAAGTTTTGAGCGTGTCACGGTGATAGTGATAGTCAGCCTCAAGACAAGTAATAAAAGAAAATAAGCAACCGTTGGAAATAGCCTAGACTAGCATCGCGAATCTACGTAAGCTATCCAAAATTATGATGTCTTGCATTCGCTAAAATAACATTAACAGGTAGGGCAGAGTATTTGAAGCAACATGAAATTGGGTCTTTTAAAATATCGTACTTGAGACACTCTTCACGCCAGGCAGTTTCCCCCGAGGTTGTGGCCTTGACCACCAGCATAGACACTTGGGAAATGGCACGACGAAGACCAGACAGTGTTATACCATCGCCTAGATGAAGACGATGAGCAGTGGCAGGAGCCTCTGTTACATGTGACTGCTCCATTGTCATTGAAAAATAATAATAATAAAAAAAACCAACTTCGCACCTGACAAACTAGCTTTCAAATCTCGCGGGTTCGCTGAACCTTTCCGTTTATGATCACTCAGAGATGTAATACCGTTTAACGATTTATTGTCGCACCGAGAGCGTTTATACTCGCGGTCGATTGCTTCCAAGGGAAAATGGAAATGCAATTGAATGGTTGAATTTTATTATTTGGTATTGGAAATATGATTTGGGATGGTGGATAACTTGGCTCATCTGGGATATTAGGCTTGACTGATTTTTCTGTGGGGCTCTCCGGGTTGCGGTGTTGAGTGCACGTTCTGGTGGTAGCCCAGGGGGAGAAAACTAAATGAGAGGAGTCACGGTAAAAAAGAAAATTGAAAGATAGCCCCTGGGATAAATTTAGCAGGCCGTTGCCTACCTCTTTCAAGTTAACACCGAGTTAGTAGTTGTATGATACGATTGGTTTAGCTATTCTGTTCAAGGAAGAGCCAAAATTCGGATGGTGATTACGTAGCCAGTTGGATTTATATTTAATTATAATCTAGATGTGCCTTTCTCGGTTGTTTTTACTCATTTTTTTTTTTCATTTAACAGGTCGTCTATTTCTGGAGTCGAAGGAAGATCTCAAAGCCAAATGTCACAACGTGTCCAGAGCCAGAGAAATATCCATACCAAACGTTTGCACCACATTCGATGGGCTTTTGTCACTCAGAATAATCAACACCCGTGGAGTAGATGTCAACAGTTCAGTCCGTCGTCATTCCCACGATTTGTCACAGTATTTAAAACATCAAAATCGTAGAATTCAGAATTTGTGAAAATCACCTTTCACTTATCGACCGACGCTCCCTGAGTGGCAGATATTCCCCCTTGTCAGCCACTTTACGCTGTTTCGATATTTCGATCTATATGTCCAATTATCACCGAAACACCCCAGAATGATCGGGAATGGGTGAGGGGAATAGGCTGCTCCGGATTTGGCCAATTAACCGCGTACTCTAACGAACGGTATCTCATGCGACACTGGGGATGCAACTAGACCAATTTGATTTTTGGCTGGGCATCGATGATTTCCTTCTGTGCGTACTCAATCTCTGCGTCATCGGCAATTTGGCATGATTGACCGGTTTTATCTGTCCTTAAAAAAAAACCCTCAGAACATAGATGAAGTACCCCTAAAAAATCAATGAATATTCGAAAAAAAAAAATTCCACTACCACATCTTCGATTTTCATGTTCTCCTGATACTTTCCTGGGAAAATATTGAATTTTTCAATTTCAATAAATACCTCCTCGATTTTCATGCTCCCCTGATACATTTTCAAAAATTTCAAATTTTCAGTGAATACCTTCTTCCTCCCCATGATTATAATCCGCATCGAGTGTTTCTGCTGTCTGCACGCAGAAAAAAAAAGCAATCGCCCAGAAATTGAGAACGAGACGATTCTATTTTTATTTAAAACCCACGTAGTTTAAACGAGAGGCATTGTAGAGGCGCCAGAATTTTCCGCGGATTTTCCCAAGATAAACTGTAATCGATATTTTCACTCTTTCCTGCCATATCTACACAGTCATCGACGGTGATACACTGAGTGTGCATAGTCACCCCTTTTCGAGAAGATATCCCCATTTCTACCCCAGTGGTACAGCACGTATAAGTATCAGCCAAGTTATGCATAGAAAGAAGGCAATGTTATCGTCAGTCCTGTCAAAGTCTCAGCCGACACTCGACCGGTCGATGTACCGGAATATCGCCTGCTCAGCGCTAAATAAACTAGATAAAATCCATGCACAAATGATTCTCCAACATACGCCAAGAATAATTCAGTCCTCCTTCATCTATGCCCGCCCCTTCCCGCGGTATCTGCAAATATCTGATCCATTTTCTGTAGCAAAAGCATCAGAGGATGAGTGGAGATGAAAAAAAATTCTCGTTCAACCAGAAACTCTCACGTGACGCGGCACTCCCTGAATAGGCTTCCCTGAATCTGACGCGAGACACTCGGATTGCGAATATCGCAACACACCATTGCTTTCATTTGGCTTATGCTCTAATAAGGTCTTTTTCCACGTAATATCCTCCATTTGTTAATCACATGTACTTTGCGCGTCATTGTTTCTTTTTTTATCTCGATTTGCAAACGAACCGCATCACAACTGGATGAGGAAAATTTAACGAGCGACAGTGGCTAATAACATTGATAAGAAAAGTGGAGGAAACATTCTGGTATTTGTTGGGTAAAAAAAACCAGTAAACTGAAAAAAAAAATATCCTTTTTTTTTCAACGGTTCCTTTACTCGCGAGGACTTGTCACTTTTTCAATACCCAATTTTTTCGATTGATTAATTAGGAGGGAATTGCCATCAAAAAGAAAATAATGGAAATTATACGGCCTTTGAGTGAATTTTTTTAATCATTATCGGTGCTGGAGAATCAATTGAAATTTTTTGCATCAGAAAAATCGAAATTTTGAAGAAATAGAGAATTATTGAAGTAGTTCATCCAAGATCCTCTGCGACATAATCATCTTAAAATAAAATCAGGATCTCCTGGAAATGCCTTCGCTGAACAAATAGCGCATGAAAAAAATATATAGAAAAATATGTAAAAAATTGATTAATTATATATTCTTAATTTGAAAATTTTTTTCCAAATATTTTGAAACTTCCCATATAATTTTTCAAAATGAATGAATACGTGATATGTCTAAATTCGTTTTTCAGGGTCACATCGCGTGAAAAAAAAACAAAAAAAAAACACATATTGACTCTGCATTAACGGACACTTGTGATCGCTGATGTGTGATGGTTTGGGCTATCTGTGAAGCTGATATAAACTTGATAATTTACCTGCTGAGAAGTGGGCCATTTTCGCCATTAAAACTTATTCTGCTGAATGTTCGCCTTTGGAAACTGCCGAGTACACTGAGTTTGTCTTTGGTGGAATCTTTAGCCGTTGACGGGTGCTCACTCGTCTGATCCCCCAGGTTGACAGCAACAGCGGTAGCTGGTACCGCTGAATTCACCAACAATTCTGTCCATGGAGTTGTCGAGTGCTTCGACACGTCGTCTTTAGTCTCCTCCACGTCACCCGGCATGACCACGTGCAAATCAATTATTCCAAATTAATTTGATTTTGAATGAGTCCATTCTCCTGACGCCAGCTAATCACCACTTGGTTACCGGAGATTGTGTGAGTCGAGTGCTCCATTATTTTTTATGTATACTCTACATTGGTGTCACTGCCACGGTTAGAACACTACAAATTATTGGCTAACACTATTCTTATCAGTTAAACAGTATTTATCAGCGCCTGTTTGATTCTTCTGTCTTCACTTTAATGAGAGAGTCGCTCGCGCTATCGGCTGACTGATTTCCTCCGGAGAACCGAAACAAGTGTATTGGCAGTGAATTCGATTGTCGATCGCCGAATATAAGCTCAACGATACTGCGAGGAAATTTTTTCCACGGTCTCTTCACTAACTATTCAACGAGTGTTAATTTGTGATTGCTGTCTCAACAGGAAAACATATCGCTAACAGTTTCCTACTTATAGACTCCCAGCCACTCCGATGATAAGCGATTCTCTTTCAGCTCTTTCAACGATTCACTACAGAACTTGAGGAAACTATCGTTTTTACTCCCAGCCACATATTCACACTTTTCACCGAGGAATAATATCTGCCACGTGTGGGACGCATCGAGTTGAAGATTTTTGAACGAATCATCGTAGCTTTAAATAACGGGGGAATAAAGGGGAATGCAATATGACGTGACCGAATTTATGTTGGATTGTGGAACCAATTGAGTCAAGAGATTGCCGTTGGGAAATAAATTTACAATGAGGCGGATTGAATTTTACCGAATAGGTGGTAGGAGACCTGTCAACACCGTAGAACTTGTGAGATTGCCGGGCAAACCCGGCATATGCGAAAATAATCTAACGCATTATAGCTAATAGCTAGCACCGGGTGGCCACACACCCACGTGCTGTTCGTGGCGATGAGGCAAACCAGCATACGCGTCACATAGTCCTCATAGTCCGTTGCCAGGGGGAAATATGGAGAACGGGGACAGATATGTGTGTTTCAAGGCAAAGTCCTTGTGATATTAACTAAAATTTTTCTATCACTGTGAGTACTAGCCGAAGGAATTAATTGATAAATATTTGGAAACACCCCCACCTGAAATTAAATGAAGGAAATTAATCATGTAATTTTTTCAAATTCTTGAGAAACTCCTGCAGAATGATTAAATTAAATGGATATTTCCATTAAAAAAATATAATCTGACAAAAAAACGTACCATTGAGCGAGAATTATCCTTTTTTCACCAAATTTTCACTTTATCTTGTGGAATTTTAAGAGGAATTCATGCCCCGCAAGTGAAATATCAGAAAAGAATTTGGTAACAATGCGATTACAGTTTATTGTTTGATATATCACGATACTAATGGCTTTTGGTATCGATACGGCTGAATGTCGAGTGATGGTGAATGTCGATCTATTGAGTAGAGCCTTGGAACGACGAAGTGAGACTGGTTTTGTGTGGAACGATAAACATTAAATTCCGTATGCATTGTGATAAGAATACATCCGCAAATATCCATGGGAAATTACGAAATCCAGGAGGTGATAGCAGATGTTTATGACAGGTTCAGGTGGGGCTGGGGGTGAGGGGATTTAGATGGGGTGATTTGTTCGGTGCGTTGTAGTTACAGGGTGATTTCAAGTAATGAGGATTGAGTGATTAATGCGCGGGTCGAGGGGCAAAGGTTGAAGGGTCGATTTAATTGATTTAATTTGCCTCCAAAATCGCGTTGAAGGTCCATCTGGCAAATTCTGAGGGAATTGGAGACTCAGAAGGTAATTCTCGGGATTGGCGATTGGTCATTTACGAATTGGTCGGCGGATTTGCTTCCTTACTGGCACCTGATACCTGTGAGATATCAATTGATTGCCAGTCCCATATTAAATTCTTCAGGTCAACAGGCAAAATACACTCAATACAATCAAATAAATTTGATTGGTTGCCGCGTTTTGGCATTTTATTTTTCATGACATGTACTCTGTACCGACACTTTGCATACCATTTATGGAGGGCAGCACCAAAGAGGATTGACTAAAGCGGCATCGTTGTACTGCACCCCAAGGGAGGGAGGGTGTCGCACGCAATGGGGGTGTCCATCAAGACGACGGGGTGAATTTTCTGATCTGAGGGAAGGAATGCTTTTTTTTTTATTTGTTTAACTGAAATTTAGCCGATTGTAGAACGAGCGGAAGGGGGAAGCCACATCTTGTGGAATTTTAAATAAAAAAAATATTCAATATATTGAATATATACTACTAATTAAATTATATTATTGCAATGAACGCGTGGTCTAGATGGCAACGCGCTTGACTGGCACGCGGCCCGCTAGGGTTCGAGACCAGCAACATTCATTTTTTTTTTTTTAAATAATTCCATTTTTATCTTTTTTAAGTCGCTAATCAATGGAAATATCGTTTAAACACTGAATTTTTGCAAATCGAGAAGATATCCAGTGAAATTAACAAATTTGAAATTTTTTTAAAAAATCGTTCTTCAAAATATATACGCCTAATGAAATTAAATTACTATAATGAGCGCGTTGTCTTAATGGTAACGTGCTTGCCTACCACGCCGGCGGCCCGGGTTCAATCCCGCCGTCATTCATTTTTTTTTTTAAATAATTCCAATTTTTCTTTTGTAAATGGCTAATCAATCGAAATATTGGTTGAAAACTGAATAGCTCCTCGATTGTCATGTTTCCCTAATACTTTTACAAAAATTTCGAATTTTTCACTTTCAGTGAAAATTTCAATGAATAGCTCCTCGATTGTCATGTTCCCCTGATACTTTTTCAAAAATTTCGAATTTTTCACTTTCAGTGAAAATTTCAGTGAATAGCTCCTCGATTGTCATGTTCCCCTGATACTTTTTCAAGAATTTCGAATTTTTCACTTTCTGTGAAAATTTCAGTGAATAGCTCCTCGATTCTCATGTTCCCCTGATACTTTTCAAAAATTTCGAATGTTTCACTTTCAGTGAAAATTTCAGTGAATAGCTCCTCGGTGTTCATGTTACCCTGATACTTTTTCAAAATTTCGAATGTTTCACTTCCAGTGAAAATTTCAGTGAATAGCTCCTCGGTGTTCATGTTACCCTGATACTTTTCAAAAATTTTGAATGTTTCACTTTCAGTGAAAATTTCAGTGAATAGCTCCTCGGTGTTCATGTTCCCCTGATACTTTTTCAAAAATTTAGAATGTTTCAATTTCAATACTTATACTTTTGCAGAGGGATATTTCGATTGATTATCATTAATAAAAAAAAAAAATTAATGATGCCAGGATCGAACCCGGGCCGTCGGCGTGCCAGTCAAGCACGTTGCCGTTAAGACAACGCACTTTATTATAAAATTATAATTTCATTAGGAGTATATATATTGCAAAAGTTTCGTTTTCAAAAATGTTAAATTTTTCAATTTCACTGGATATCTCCTGGATTTCCAAATATTCAGTGTTTAAACAATATTTCCATTGATTAGCGATTTAAAAAAGATAAAAATGGAATTATTTAATAAAAAAAAAAAATGAATGTTGCTGGTCTCGAACCCTAGCGGTCCGCGTGCCAGTCAAGCGCGTTGCCATCTAGACCACGCGCTCATTGCAATAATATAAATTAATTAGTAGTATATCTTCAACATATTGAAAATTTTTTTCGTTTGAAATTCCACAAGATGTGGCTTCCCCCTTCCGCTTGTTTTACAGTTGGCTAAATTTCAGTTAAATAAATAAAAAACAAAAAGCATTCAGACCACAGTAAATAAAATTCACCCCGTTGACTTGATAGACACCCCCGCATTGCGTATGGCGCCCTCCCTCTCGTGGGCTGCAGTACTACGATGCCGCTGGGGTCACTCAAACCCCCAGAACTGAGCCTCTACTTTAGTCCATCCTCTTTGGGCAGTACAGGGGGTAAAATGGGGTTGAAGTGAAGCGACCTGGAGGTCGTCTCAACCCCGTCAACTGGACGACTGACGTTAGTCTATTATCTTTACTCAACTCCGTCCTCTTCGATAAATAACGTAGCATAATGACATCGCTATGCTACATACTCCTACCTATTGTTGTGATTATTGGATTGTTAAGAAAATGTCGTGAACGTTCGTGGGGAAGATGCAAGGACACAAGCAATTTGCAGGACCGTGTTTTTCTGGTAACCGGCGCCAATTCGGGAATTGGAAAGGAAACAGTCAGAGAACTTGTCAGAAGAAATGCCAAAGTCATCATGGCTTGCCGGGATATGGAAAGTGCACGTAATTGCATCGCCGAGATACGTACAAAAATTCCCACTGGGGAAATGGTAAATTTTTTATTTATTAATTTTCACGACGTGACGATTTTTTTTTTCAATCTCGGTTTATCCAATTACAAAAAAATCATTAATTGTTCATTTCTCTGTCGACATAATTTATAGATTCCAATGGAGCTCGATTTAGCTTCTCTCTTGTCGATCCACAAATTTGCGGAACGTGTACTGCAAGATTTTCCAGAAATTCATGGGCTTATAAACAACGCCGGTGTTTACGTACCTCTAAAAAATCGAACATCAACAAGAGATGGATTCGAAATTCACTTTGGAGTTAATCATCTCGGTCATTTCCTTCTCACCAATTTGCTGTTGGATAGGATGAAAAGATCTGCACCGAGCAGGTACACTTTACCCTTTCATTTTTCAAACAATTTGCACATATTGAAAAAAATAAAACATTAATCCATTCTTTGTACTCAGAATCGTTATAGTAACATCAAAATTAATGGAGTCTGGGGTAATTGATTTCTCAAATCTCAACGGGGAAAAGGGATTGCCCTCAAAAGGCAGGATGAATCCTGCCTACTGCAACTCCAAACTCGCCAATGCATATTTCACGACAGAATTAGCAAGAAGACTGGAAAATACTGGTGTGAATGTTTATATGGTCTGTCCGGGATTCACTTACACTGGATTATTCAGGAATGTCAAGAGGAGGTGGTTCCATTATATCATCTTTTCGCCAGTTGCCCTTCTTTTTTTACGCACGGCTCATCAGGTAATAAACTAGGATATTCTAAAATACTATTATAACATTTAAAAGGGCACACTAATAATAAAAAATATGGTAAGCCTTTAAATGAATGTAAGAGCTCGCCAGGAATTCCAGAATCAATTTCGAAATTTTGGTATTACAATTCCAGCTTTTATATTTAACTCGTCAGATCTATTTTTTAGATGAGAATTTACAATAATTATTGTACTGGGTGATCATTTCAGGGCGCACAAACAGTACTTCACTGTGCAACAGATGCTGGTCTATCAAATGAAAGCGGACTACTGTATCGTGACTGTAATCTTTACGCATCAAAAAGGACTCTCAGGCCGGAAGTAGCTCAAAAACTCTGGGATATTAGTGCTAGTCTTACCGGAGTTCATTCTTCCAAATAAAACATTTTTTTTTCATAGATTTTACTTATAACCAACTGATGAGATCTCTTTATCTCTCTCAGAATTTTTTGAAATTGTACATAACATGAGAGAATATTTTCATTTCGAAAACCCAATTTTTCTAGATTTCCAAGTTCGAATTATCGCAACGATAGCTGTCCAATGAATAGTGATTGCTTACATAATCAGTGATAAAATAGAATAAAGCATTAATTTATTATCTGAATAAATAGAGTGAAGGAATTAAAGAGAACCAAGATTAAGAATAAAAATGAACCCTTTGATATTGAGAGAGTAGACTGACATCATGTAATGAGTCAGTTACAATCATTGTTTGTTCGATTATGTTCAAGTGGTACGATGAAATAATTTGATTATTAATCCAATGTCCTTTGCTCCAGTCAATTCCACCCGCAGTTATTCCATGAAGAAATTTATTAAATTTAATTTCGAATCGAAAGTCATTACAATAATTAGGGAAAAACATAAATTTTCTCTAAAATCTCTTCTTGTTTATTTTAAACATAATTTTCCTGGAAATAAATTGAATAGTTTCATATAAATTCTTTAATCCAACAATTATTTATCAACAAATTCAATTCGACTCCAAATCCTTCAATTTATATGCAATAAATAATTAAATAAATCTCTTCAACCATTCTATCATTCTTTTCCCCCGAATGAAAATAGCATTTGATCCAGAAACAAATAGCCAGCTAAAATAAATTACACCTAATTCATGGAATCATTGAAAAATAATTATCCTCGAATCAGAAATAAACCTAGAACCTTGGTTTCATTACCTTAAAGCTCGTCTTTTTGCTTGCGAGTGCTTCAGTTCTTGCAAAAACATTTTCCGAGCTTTTGCGTATGGAATTAATGAACTCACTGGAGGCTTGAAAATCATTGACAGTCTCTTGAACCCTGTTAGGCTGTGATCGAGAGATGGGAACAGGAAAAGTCTTCCTTTCCATTGACATCTGGAAAATTGGATTGGACTCTGTTCTCCAGTTGCTCCTGTCATCTCCATCATCGTAAAACGACTTAGCGCTCTCAGGACAGCTGCAGGCGACTCCCAGTCTTTCCTCAATCCTCTCATAGGAATTCCTGGTATTATCCAACGATACCATCGAACTCGAGAGTGTTTCAGTACTGTCATTTACTCCCTTCTCCCCCTCAAGACCAGTCAGAGTTTCTTGACTCCTGTCCTCCCCCAATTTTTCTACCGCTGAAATCGTGAGACCCTCACTCGATTCAATACTCTCCTCACCCACCTGAACATTATCCAAAGCATTGGCAAGTCTATTCAATGCAGTTTCGATTTTTTCATCATCCAACTCCCCATTAATTCTGTTCACCTCAGTCTGAGACGCCCCCAAGGCCATTTCACAGCTGCTTATTGAGTTGGAACTCCTCTGCCTAATACTATCACCATCACACTTCGGTTTTGATACAGACACAGGTATCGTAATCTCGATCTCAGGCTCAATAAGCTGATTCGACTGTACTTGTAGCTTCAGCCTGTCATTCTTACGATCATGAAACAGCCCATCGTCAATAGTCTCTCCACTACTGTTGCTCATCCCATCTCTGGGTAACGAAAATGTTTTCGCATCGATAGCCGATTCCTCAGACTTGCAAATACGTTTGCTCTGCTTTCCCAAAACAAAATATTGATTTGGTTTATTAAGGCCTTGATCAAGAGAAGATCCTAAGGAATTTCTCAGCATTCTCAACTGACTCATCGTCCTGGTCCTACTGATTTTATCAATCACCACTTTTTGGAGAGGAGGAGTCAGGGGAACATTGTGTTTTCCATTAGCACTGTTATCAGTATCCAGAGATGAGCCTGAGAACGTACGTTTTGAATTGTCCAGCGACTGATTAGGTTTCAGGTTGAGTAGAGATCCCAAATTGATTAATGTCGGACGTAAATCAATGGTGGTGAGGCCACAGTACCACCTGAGTTGGGCAATGTTTTTATTCAATAAATAAACCCCGTAATTAAACCGTAATTTATCCTTGCTGCGAGAGAAAAGTGGAAACTGACGATCTTTCTTGGGAAAATTGTCGTTTATGTGGTCGACGATTTTAGTTCTCGAGCCGCTGAGGAGAATGGGGTACCTAGTGGGGACGTTGAGAAAGTTGGCAACCATCTGAGTGCATTGGGCCACGTAACCCAGGGCCGCTGAGGTCTGAATGTCGTTGCAGGAGTCCAGCTCTTCACTGTCTGGCAGATGAATGTTATTGATAATGTATTTTCGTTCAGACTCTTGGCGAATGGGGAAGATCAGGCAGAGATCTGACATGAGGTGACGTCTCATGTATGCCAGCTGTGCCGATGCCTGTACATAAACCTCTCTAGTCTCTATGTGACTCTGGCGCCACTCCTTCAGTCTTTCCATGTCCTTATTGAGTTCTCGATATCTCTCCATTAATAAGGAACCGTGATCCTGATTCTCCTCCATCACACTCAGATGTAATTGATTTAGTGCCCGCAATTCACCCATTTTTCGAAATCTCTCTTGCTCTAGTAATTTCATTCTAAATTTCGCTACTTCTAATTCCTTTTTAATCATCAAAATTTCTGCTTTCTTTTCTTTACTTATTCTCTTTGGTTGAAGTAATCTGTTAAGAGTTGTCTGTCTGAATTTTGGAGATTGGACACCATCTCCAGAGGCTATTCGCTCTCGTAAGGCCTCGGTGGCCTCATTCTGTTGCTTAAGCAAATGCATCTTTCGTCTGAGGCTAGTTAATTTGGAGACTGTGTAGCTGTCTCGGATCTCCGAGTTGCTGACACTCATGTAGAGGTAACGACGGAATTCGGGAGGATGAAGAAGGCAGTAGGATGGCACAAAGAAGCCACCGTAGAGGTGAAATATGAGGGAATTTGGCCGGAGCATTGGTTCAAGGTTGTTCGAGAGCTTTGGGCCCATGTAGACGAGACCCGTGAAGGAGATACCCCACGTGAATACTGTTACGTCGCTTGTCGGATCGGCCACCACTGTCCGTCTCCATAGACGCAAAATTATTTCTATGCAATACGACGTTTATAAATTCATTATAATTTTATAAGGATGATTTAATAAAATAATTCAATTTAATTACCATTTGCAGTGGAGAGACCGGTGGCATGCAAAGTAGGCACTTCAAGGCTCACCCATCGTGGGCTACCATTATCAATGGGCTCACTTGTATAAAATGGTGATGACATGCTCGATCTGTGGAGTGTGAAATAAAACCAGCATATTTTATGGTTCTTATCCGTCTCCAAGTTACACCCTATCACTTGGCACAGGCTCCTCAGGCGCAGCTGAAATTCCAGAGTCACGTGCCGTTATTATTATACATATGGCCTCCACTCAAAAAAAAAATACATTATAATAAAGAGGAGTTCAGTGGTAAATCAATGGGCTAGAAAAAGCAGTGATAATTTTTCTGACCTGTTGGGTGGCCAAGGGCAGCCAAACTTTGTACCTCGGTGCAGCTCGCGGTTGAAGTGTTACATCCAAGTCCCTTACGAGACCCTGCGCGACTTTCACCTCCATTATTCACAATCATGGCAAACCTCCACCCACTTTGATATGTTAAGTTTGTTTTGTTCAATCGTTTAATCAAGTTGCAACAGTGAATGATAATAAACAAACGATAACCACCGAATAAATATCTATGTGACATTTATCATCGTTCAGTTAAGGTTATCTATCACGTTAATTGCATTCAACTGATCCTAATCGGTAACGATATTCTCTTGATAAATTAGCGGTTTTTAATGGGTTGGTACTGGTGGTCTTGAAATTAATCAGGAGTATATCTGGTTTTTATTCGAGCACAATAGCATTGTTACATCTGGCGTGTTTTAATGTCAATCAAATGAGGCTGAACGTTGACAGTTTAGTTTTTTCACAAATCAAGCAATTTTTCACAGATCCACACACGGTCAGATGTGAACACAGCTGCACAGGTCGGTAAGGATGATTATTTATAGATAATGTCATTATCAACTGAGCACACCCGAGAATCCTTAATAAAATAAAATAGCTGAAGCGCCCCCATTCACAAGTTCAACCTCTAATTACTCCATAATCGATGGCTTTTCACCAACCCCGCATCCTGGGCTCTATCCAGTTTTTTTTCGAGTGGATTTGTGTGCTCTATCTCAGTTGACTGAATTTTTCACTTAATAATTCATGAAAATCGTGGGTGAATTGAATATAATAATTGAGGCTCGATAAATGGAGAAAACATCAACGAAATTATCGCAAGTGAAGCGTTTGAAAAACGATTGAAAAACTCGTGACAATGTTCGTGAACTCACCGTAAAAAGTCATTGATCTAATGGACAGGCTTGCCAGATTTTTAAAATAATTTTCTTCAATCTTCACTCCTTTCGTGAGGACTTTATCCAACAGTGGATGATAAATTGGATGTACTTGTGGGGTGTGTTCACTGGTTTATCATAAGTGAAGTGAAATTATTTGTGGAGTAAATTTAAAGAGATATTTGTTTTTGTGGACTCCATCAGTGCAATGTACCGCATTACAACTGCATGAATAACCGAGAAATTTTATTTGTCAATTTGTGATGATTTTTCACTGTTACACTCAGTTTTGGAGCGGCTTTTGTTGACAGTCAATTCCGTTTTATTCGGATAAACAATGACCGCAACGTTCGATCAGTATGACAAGTCGAGGTAATTGGATAAATTATTGAGTTTACATCTTCATTGTGATTATAGTCCATTAATTCTCCTTGTGAATTCCTCGTCTCTTATTTTTAATTTCATTTAACCACGATTTCACGTAATAATGAATTCAGTGTTGAGTCGGAGTGGAATTATTCTGTGTGATTCACTCCAAGCTCCAGCAATTTTTTGTTCATTACGCAAGGTGTTTTTGGGATCCAAAATCATGTATTTTCAACGAATTTCAGTTGGTACTTTGGGGCAATGTCGAGGCAGGACGCCTCCGATCTGCTGATGGGGGAAAAAGAGGGTGGCGTATTCTTGGTTCGTGACAGTACCTCAATTCATGGCGATTTTGTGCTATGTGTCAGGGAAGACAGCAAAGTCAGTCACTACATCATCAATAAGATGCAGCAGGGCGATCAGATACGTTACAGAATAGGCGATCAGATATTTCCTGATATTCCCAATTTATTGGCGTTCTATAAGATTCATTATTTAGACACGACTCCACTCATTAGGCCAGCGCCCAAGAAAATACAAAGGATTGTGGCTAAATATGATTTCGAAGGAAATGATCCTGATGATCTACCTTTCCGCAAAGGTAAACATACATTAATCCAGTATATTAATTCATTTTGTTTATTAAATATTAAAATTTTTAAAAATATATTCATATATAATGAAAGTGGTTGGAAAAAAAATATGAATACTTGAAGAATCGAATACGTCATAAATTTCGGAGTGGAATTACCTGCGGTCACATGACTTTGAATTAATCTCTTGTTATCGCTCAATCACATAATTAATCTCGACAAAAATCAATCAATTTGACAGGTGAGATTCTCACAGTCGTCACGAAGGACGAGGAGCAGTGGTGGACAGCACGTAACAGTGTTGGACAAACAGGTCTGGTACCAGTGCCATATGTACAAAAGTACGAAGAAGATAATCATGGAATTGAGAACAATATACGACCAGACAGTACAAGCAGTGGCTCCAGTACAGCATCAAATTCACTCCCATCATCCACAACACCATCTGTTAATGCAGATATAACGCAACAAGTAACAACAACACCAACAGCAACAGCCACAGCAACCGCAACAGCAACAGCAACAGTAACAGCAACACGTCGTTCAAATATTCAGCGCACATTGCCAGCATTTGCAAAGGTTAAACAGGCACGTGTGCCAAATGCCTACGATAAAACAGCATTGAAACTTGAGGTTGGTGACATGATTAAGGTGACTAAAATGAATATGAATGGCCAGTGGGAGGGTGAACTGCACGGTAGAATTGGACATTTTCCATTTACTCACGTTGAATTTGTCGATAATGAAACAACTGGTGAGGATAATCAAGAGATTTGAAGGTGAAGGTGAATAAAGCAAGTATATAAAGCAAAATGAAATGTTTGTCTTTTCGCTCTTCCAGTTTGTAATGCAATTACATAAGAAATCAATTTTCGTGGTTGTTACCAAACAAAGTATAAATAATTATGTATGAAATAATGTTTATCTCAATCAACTTTGCCATTAGCATCAACGTATTTACTATAAAAGTTTATGTTTTATTTGATAGCACTGTAGATTGGTGAAGTAGGAAGATGTCTTATTCATTTTTGAGAATTTTGAGTCATTGAATTATCTGAGAATGACGGAGTGATGAAGGAATATACCGTAATATCAGGCGTAAAGGACTGGAAAATTCATAATACGAGTGCTTGTTGAAAGAAATGCCTATATAATTGTAAAGATGTGTTTTCGAACATCCTATCGAGTTATCGTAGACGGCTCAGAACGGGAGGACAGAATTCTATGTCAACAATCGATTCAGTTCATCTTCTTATCTCACTTTTCTATAAATTTCTCTTATTTTGGTATTCGAACTTATTATTCGAGACACTCAATAGGAATGTGGAGTCTATATATATGTACAGAGATTCCAGAGAAGGGAGAAATTTCATATTTTTTTTATTTAAAAAAATTGCAGGATCGACAATGAGGTATAAAATGATAATCGAATTGTGAATGAGTATTAGAAGCTATGGTAGGTGAAGATATCGTTGTATTTTAGATTGTTTTTGCAATAAATGGAGAGAAGATTTTTCTGTTTCGGCCTTTGTTCAAATTATTGAGATATTCTGTACAAAATTGTGAACTATTTTTCGATTTATGTGGTGTTTTGATGATTTTTCAGTTTTAATGAATACTTTTATACGAGAAAATTTCAGTAAATGGAGATTGATGGACAGTATAAAAACTAGAATCTTCTCCTTTTAAAAGAAAATGCAACACTCATGGAAATCAAAATGAATGATCAAATTTTAATCATCACTGATACGGTGGTTTTTTTGTAATATTAAGAAAAAATCGAATTCTTCAATGTAAATAACATTAATTGTATTTTCCTTATGTTTTTTATTTCACATATTGATTTACCAGAATAAGTGAATATTTCCGTTTTCCCCTTTCTTGATTTAACAGTTGTTAAGTTCTAGTCACACCGAGTGAGCAGAAATGCAGCTATTTGTACAGAGTGTCTCATCAACAATTTTTTTTGCTTATATAAAATCCTCAACTTTTTGAACAAGTGGCCTCGACGAAATTGTACTATGGATTTATGTAAATCTTTAATTACTTGATGGGTGAAACTTGGCTTTTGCCCAGCACAAGATGCATTGCATTTTCATTTAATTCTTCAAATAGAAAACAATATATTTTTCACTTAATTTTATAAGAGTGTTATTATTTATAAAAATACCCAATCAATCCATTGTTCTACTCCGTCTAATTTATTTCTGAATCATAAAAATTTTGAAGTGGCCATCCATAAAAGAGAAAAAAAATCGTATGAAAATCACTTCAAAAAAGGGAAGTGCTTTTGTCTAATCGTGAGAAGAGCCTCTTCTTTCATACAAATAAATAATGCATCTCATTATCGATCACATGGGTTTTGCATGAATTCCACAGACACACATGCCAAATTCCTCAGATTGGAGTGAAAGATGAGAGGGTGGATATCGTCTGGCGTTCGAATTTTCACCCTACCACCTTTCTCACATCAATCATTTAATCCGACGTTCTAATTGAATTGCGTTGTTTTGGTAACCACCTCCTGTCATCGATTCCACCTGCATTTGCACGCCCAGCTACTGGCATTACTAATGAATTACGAATTTAAGTAGAAGATTTTGGGGCCCTCCATATACAGTGTCTACCGTTTAATTAAAGTACTCAACAATACCGTAACATTCATGGCAATTTTTGCTGCGGGTCAAAATTTAAATGTCACATGTCAATGTAAAATAGACGATTTATCCACGATTAAAATGGGGATCATTATCCATTCATCATTCGCTCATAAATGATGAGTCGTAACTTATTCCGAATTTTCACGTAATTGAATACTTAATGCAAGCGACTATGATATGAGAGGAAATTAAAAAAAAATTCTCTGAGTAATAATAAATTTTGGTAAAACCAATTTTCATTTTTCATTACAAGATTTTATTTTGTTGACTTTAATCATTGAATTTTTCTGTGATGTAGTGCTAAAGCGTGTTAGCTTGTCAATGGACCAATATTAATGAGCGGTATGACTACCATAGCAACGATAATGAATCAAAATCTCCTGTCAAGGAATGAGGTAGTATTTACGTTGTCATACATTATCCTGATGAAAGACTACCAATTCAGTCAGACGTTGTATTTTTTCTCTCCTTCATTTCTCTCCTCTGGTCATTCAATTTCCTATTTTCCCCTCGAATTATCTCCTGCGCGCTGTCCTTTGTTCATCGCCAATTGTGCTCTCTGTTCACTACCAAAGTAACAACGTTCATTTTATTTTTCAGCTTTTTGTGTTATTTTTCATTTTCTCTGTATGTATCCGAAATCAATTGGCACTGCCATCGACAGACGATAGGTTCGTTTTGAAAAGAGCCTCTCTTTACCACAGGAATAGAATAGGGAGACCTCAAAGAAAGTCATTTTCAGGCTTTCGCGAAGGGGAGACAAAGATATTGTATGTCAACTGATTATTGGCTGTGGATAATTGCACTTGACCATATATTTGAATTATCTGTACTCAATTTTCAAATTTCCCACTTCTTATAGATTCAAGTGGTACGAGATAAAGATTAGGAAATTCTGTAGAATTATTTAAGATAATGCTTGCAAAATACTTTTGACCATTCTTTCAATTAAATTAAATTCATATGATTGAAGTTTTCATTAATTACGAGCCACATTTATTCTTAAGTAAGAAAAACAGGCATTTTTAATCTCTGAAAGTGATATATCCGGGAATGTATGAGCCGCGGATATCTCAGCGTCAATTAGTCTCGAATGTAACGTATTTCAGTACGACTGAAGTACCCGGAAGTATTACGAGTGCAATTCAATGTGAGTATGAAAGAAATCTCCTGCGGTTGAGGTGTGGCCTCTGGGTGCATACTTAATACGAACGGAAGGGAAGTCCAAAGGAATTCCCAAGCCTTACTCGTTTTAATGAGTAAGACTTCACTCGAAGATGAAGTGCTATTCCACGCAATGAAAATTCCAAGTTTGAAGTGATGTTTTTTTCAAGTTTTCTTGGTCGTCTCGACGAATTGAGAGGAGATAAATAATATGCTAATCTGAGGCCAGCGTCTGTTCTCCATTCCATTTTATTCTCCACTGACGTTATCGTTTATTTGTTGAACCATCACTTCGATTTTACTTTCTTCTCTTTTATCTCACTTCACCAAAATACACGGAAATAACAGGAGGGCCCGAGTAGAGTCTAATGCATATTGTTGCGAGAGGAGAGTGAAAAGAAAAATCGAGAAATACGGCTGGAGCATTTGGAACTACAGGAATTTAGAAAATCCGCGTAATTCACTTTGCAGGGGGTACACAATGTTGCTACTATTTTGTGTCAACAGCTTAATTCAATTCAAGTGTTTATCTTCATTCTAATGGAAATTGGGTTCGCTCAGAGATTTAATGGAGACATTTTTATTGAAGATTGACAGTTTCTTTGCAATATTCATCCGATTATTCTTAGAGAAAACGAAATGATTCTCAAAATCCATCTCAACATTATTAATTCCAGTATTATTCATTTTAATTATTATTTTCTATCAATGTCATAAGTCAAAAGAGCAGAAAAAAACTTCAATTTATTTCCAACAATTTTCAACTTTTCACCAAAAATCTTTTTGGTTGTACTGAAACTTTAATTCACGACTCCAACACAACATACATTTTCGTGTAACTGCAGCCTCTTCCCAATATATTCCGTCAGTCCGAGAGGAAAATATCCGGGGCTATATATTCCCCACCCGTGAATCTCGGGGTATTTGCGATGAGAAAGTTTTTTTTTTTGTTTTTTTTTTGTTTTCAAGTTTTTGTGCGAGCAATAAGAAAAGAGGAAAGAGAATTCAGAGGAATGCTGGCTGGTGTAGCTGTGGGAGTGCTAGATAGACTGTAAGAGAGTAGCCACGGATTGAAGACACGTGCTGTGCAATATTTTCTTGTGTAGGCTGGCTGCCGAATGTACTCCCAGAAGTGAGAGAAAGATAGAAGAGATTACTAGATAAAATAAAAAAGAGGGGAAGTGAAGCGAGAGGGAGAATGATTCCAGTAGTAGAGTCGAGAGTTTCGGCAGCCCCGTGGAATTTACGGGTGTCTGGATGATGGGGTTTTCTTGCTACGTAACTGTAATTTTTTTTTTGACAAGTCTTCTCAATCTTTTGCGTCTTATGAAGGAAAGGATCGAATTGATATCGGGTATCCTCGGATTATCTGAACACACGCTTACGATGGTATGAACCTTTGATATTTTTTTTATTCACGTATTCCCCTCACCCGGAAGTGAAAGAAATGACATTCGTGAATAATTTGGAATATAAGGTAAGTAATGGGAACCCCTAATGCTTGATTACATTTTTTATACCGCCCGGGATTTATGAAATCTTTTTCTATACAAAATCGAAAATCAATTCCACGCATTTTTTTCATCATCTCAATTTATGTGCATGAATTAGATGAAGTCTCTGGTGGACTAGCTGCGGAATTTTTCTGGGTTTACTCTTTAGTAGTTTTTCACCAAAACAAATAAATAGAGCGCTCAGAAAATATTTCAGTCTCTCGTCGGGTTGATAGGCCCGTCGACGGCAGTAGTCTACGTGATTCGGGAAATAATACAACCGCCATTGCCTTTAGCTCTTGTTCCCGGTTTTATTTTTATTTCATTTTATTTCATGTATACAGCTCAGGTCTCATGTGTATTCCTTACTTCACGGGTTTTACACACTCAGTTGGATTTATCGGGTCATTACTTCCGCAGTACAGGAATCATGGAAATTTACATGAATGTCTAGACTCCCGCTAATTCAACTTATGCTAGTTTTTTTTTTGGGAATTGAAAATATTACTTGAGATTTCCCACCCGAAAAATCATTATTAAATTTTTCAAAAAATTTAAATTCTCTTTTATCTGTGATATATTAGTATCAAGACTGTGTATCAAATATTTCTTTAGATCCCAAGGAAATCAATATCATGTTTAAATATTTCATTATTTTTTTTTATTTATTATTAATTTTTAATTGGATACGTCATAGTGAAGACAACGGAATCAAATTGAATGAAAATGGATCTCAAATTTTATAAAAAACTGACGGATCTCCTGATTACACTTGTTCAAACACTCGTGTATTCGAAGATGAAAATCTTGGATAATTGGAAATACGTCCTTAAATATTGGAGAGTCAACATAATTGAGGCTAATATCTTCAGCGGATGATCGAGCAATTACTATAAAAGCCCGGTAACAATCAATCAGCCGAGTGGTTGGATAAACCAGCTGATACCGCTATGCGATAACTAAGCTGATATTTTCCAGGGAACCACACCCTGAAGATTTCTCCAGAAGAAAAGAAGAAATATTTGAAGAAATTAATTATAAAAAAAAACTACCTTTCAAACTGCTAAATATATTCCACCAATTATCCGAGGAATTCGTCGTTTTGTGCGATTTAAAAATATATACTCGGAGATTTCTAGTGACATTTTTAATTTTAGTCTCTAGTTGACGTTAATGAGAGCCGTCTGGAAATGACTAGTCAACTGTTCATGAAATCCCATATTTTTCCGGTGATTGTAAACCGAGAGTTTAATTTTTCCCTCGATTTTTTATCATTGGATTACTTGGAATTAGGAAGAGACACTTTGTGATATATTATCGAGCGAGTGGATGTCAATTCACTGGTGATTAGTTTCCTTTTATTCCTGTGGTTTAGTCAAAGACCCAGATCGGATGAAGAATTTCACCTTGCGTTAGCCATTTCCAATACCATTAAATCCGTAAATTTAGTGGTGGTCGTCGTCATCAAGGAGACTCGAATCTCCTTTAGCTTTACGTCGCAGGTAAGAATTCTAAAGGCTGACGATGAAAATAAGGCTGGGAAAGGCTTTGCTCACTGAGGCTGAGTGACGGGGGCGATAATATATATTCTACTCAGTAAAATCTACTGTACTAGTACAGCTCGTTTTGGGCCTAGTGGGCCGTACCGATTATCCTGCCGACGTACTTCAAAGACCTTTTAAAAAATGAAGTATATTATCAAACTTACTACTTCGAATGCGATATCCCAAATATCCAAGGTGTAGGTCGCATAATGCACTTTCATCCCTCTCTAGCTTAGAATTCTGTGAGGGCACACAGGGTGTAGTTTTTCTCTGAGGCCCCTTCCCCTTTTTCTCAAATCCGGGTTCTGAAAGAGATGTAGTTCACTTCCAGACGACATCCGGCCAAGGGCTTCTCCACTTCCTCTTAGTGGACTGCTTTAAGTCGAGTTTGCTACCTCTTTTTCTCCCATGTTGCTTGCTTCTCTCTATCTTTCCATCGTACCCTTTTATTTTACAATCCACTCTGATATGTCTTGATCTCACCTCTCACACACGCTTGATACTCTAGTTCCGTTGACGTCTAAATATTGCTGAAAGTTACGGATTTATTATTCATTCGTATTTGAATTTACGATAATTTCGCTGGAAGGATAGTTGAAAAATTCAGAGTGGTAATTGGATAATTATTTCATGCGAAGAAAATTCAAAGAAAAATTATCACACAACATTTCACGATTCATTTATATGGAATTCGCAATGGGGAATCGAGTTCAGGTATTCTTGTAGGAGGAGACGATAAGAGATTTAATTTTTCTTGTCTAGTTCAACGTTATGAAGTTTTAACTCAGACTTTCTGGTAGATGGGATGATTTTTAAAAATAGATTGAGCTGGTATTTAGAAAATCTCATCAGTTCATGTACTCAAACATTGGCCGATTCACCTTTTCTCCCATCTCTCGTTATTCTGGCCGAGAGAATCGAGCAAAGAGGAATGTTATGAAAATTCTGTAGAGATATGTTTGAAATCTTTCATCTATTCCTTATAGTTGAGAACGTCAGGAATTCGATGATGGAGTTTCATTAATATTCCATTTTTCCTATTTGAAATAATTATGGAGATACCGATGATTGTAAATTCTATCATGACTCCATGATATCGAATTTTTTCTAATTTAAAATCGCGATGTGAAGGTGATCTGTCAAATTTGCAAAAAGTAATGTGAAAAAATGAAATGTGTGAACGATATTATTATCATCTCTTCAGCACATCGGGATATTATTTAAATTGGAATTACTTTTCTCATTACGGAGCAACCAAGGGGAAAATCTTTCCCTCATTCCATTCTCCTTTTTATAATTTACGTCGTTGAGAAAGGAGGGGAAATAAGGTCGACACCGATACCCCCGTTCAAAAGTTGCCAGTAGAGAAATAAAGAGAGATTAATCTTTGACAGTTGGAAAGTAACGCTTTTTTTTCTGTCCCATTCAATCCTAGAGAAATATAAACGATGAAACTGAAAAGGGTCTTTATCATTATCACAATTAGCTTTGTTCAGAGAAAGAATATCAATTATAAATAACTCACGAGCTTTGTCCTCGTAAATTGACTCTCTATCAACAGGAGAATATTAATAACTCCTGCCGTCGGTTCTACGATGAAGACTTTTCCGTGTGACCTGGACGAATCAAAGGACCAATCAATAAGTCATTAATAATTTTTCAGTCAAAAGGGATTTCAGGATTTATCAATCTCAATATATCATATCCACAATTTTAATGATCAATTAATTAATGATTAAATAATTCCATGGACATTCTGAAAAATCATTTCTTTGAAGTATTTTCTTCATTGATGTTTTACTGTTTACCAGCACACTTCAAGTTTTTTCACAGTGAATAATTAATCGGGCAGAGCGAAATGGCTGGAATTCAAGTGAATCCGGATTTCGGATTTTTTCGTGCTGAGTAGTGGCGCCTTTTTTTTTTCTACTGTTCCATTTCCATTGACGATCACCGAACCTGTGATGAGGAAGATTAAGCAAAAAAATTCACACCCTCTAAGATATTTACGATATTTTATTAGGATCTGAAAATAAGTAGACAATAATATCAATCTCACTCTCAATTTCCATTCGGGCTATACAAAAGGAGCCATAGATTACAAAAAATAACTCTCAAGAACCACACCCGTGAATCCTTCTCCATTTTCCCCGATAAGGGCAATGTTTCTTTCATACACATTTTATATTTTTTGTTGCACCCTTCCGGTCTGCACTGGTCGCCAGAGTAAGAGAGATCGACAAAGTGCGAAGGAAAGAGAGGGGTGGGTCTCAAGATAACGCTAGTCAGGATGACGTACAGTGTCCAGCCATGGTCTGTGGACTTCGTGCAGACGAACTCAGGGTGCACTGGCCAAGGGGTTGAGCAGGCTGAAAAAAAGGGAAAATCCAATAAAAAATATCTAGAGAATAAAAAAGGGGTGAAACTATATAAGAAGTCGTAAGATGGACTTCCGGTGGTGGTTGCTACTCTCAGCAATCGTTTGCCAGTCAGTTATAAAAGTGTGTTAGTAACGCGTGCATGAGGATTCCACCCCATCCCACCCTTCATTTTCTCACTCTTTTACTTTGCCAACCATCTAACCAACGTGCGGTCGCGTCGACTCAATGTACCGGGAAAAAATCGCTGACTTATGGCTTCGCGGTGAAGTCATATCGTTTCTTTTTTTTTTCTTTTTTTTTTTTTCATAACCCTCACTCTCTCCCCGTCACCTTTCACCGCGCACACCACCCGCAGCATCCAAGGCAACCCCCTTAACCCCCT